>NC_066550.1:12839544-12842044 GCF_024679095.1 Eriocheir sinensis | reverse complement strand
TCCTCCTCCTCCTCCTCCTCCTCCCTCCTCCTCCTCCTCTCCTCCTTCTCTCTCTCTCTCTCTCTCTCTCTGGGCTTAAGGAAAGAGGGGAGGAAAGAGGGAGGGAGGGAGAAATTAGAGAAGGGAGGAGGAGGAAGGGAGGGATGTAACGAGAGAGAGAGAGAGAGAGAGAGAGAGAGAGAGAGAGAGAGAGAGAGAGAGAGAGAGAGGAAACAAGAGGGAAAGAAAGTAGAGAGGGAGAGAAGAGGGAGAGAGAGGGAGAGGGAGGGAGGGAAAGGGAGGTTATTAGAGGTAGGTGTAAGGTAACAAGGTAACGAGGGAGGAAGGGAGAGTAAGGGAGGGAGGGAGGGAGGGAGGGAGGGAGAGAAAGTAGGAGGAAAATAAGGGGAGGAAAGAATTAGAAGGGAGAGAAAAGATAGAAGAGAGAGAGGGAGAAGAGGAAGAGAAAGAAAGGAAGGAGAAAAGAGAAAAGGGAGAAGAGGAAGAGAAAGGAAGGAGAAAAGAGGAAAGGGAGAAGAGGAAGAGAAAGAAAGGAAGGAGAAAAGAGGAATGGGAGAAGAGGAAGAGAAAGGAAGGAGAAAAGAGGAAAGGGAGAAGAGAAAGGAAGGAGAAAAGAGGAAAGGAAGAGGAAGAGAAAGGAAGGAGAAAAGAGGAAAGGAAGAGGAAGAGAAAGGAAGGAGAAAAGAGGAAAAAGAGAAGAGGAAGAGAAAGTAAAGGAAGAAATAAATGAATGAAAACTAGAGAGAGAAATAAATAAGATAAAAAAAGGAAGCAGAGAAGAAGTAAGAAAGGAAGGAGGAAAGAAAAAAATAAGATGAAAATGAAAAGGGAAAAGAAAAAACAGAAAAAGAAAGAAAGGGAATGAAAGAGGAAGAAAAGGCGAAAAACGGAGAAAGAGAGGAAGAAAGAATGAGGGAGGGAGAGAATGGAGGAAAGAAAGGGAGATAAAAGAGTAGAATGACAAAGAAATGAAGAAAAAAGGAGAGAGAGAGAGAGAGAGAGAGAGAGAGAGAGAGAGAGAGAGAGAGAGAGAGAGAGGATAGAGAGAGAGAGAGAGAGAGAGAGAGAGAGAGAGAGAGAGAGAGAGAGAGAGAGAGAGAGAGAGAGATTGTTTTGAGTGTGTGTGTGTGTATGTGTGTGTTATCCGTCACGTAACATTACGATTATTTCATCCGTGTAATATCTCACGTACACACACACGCACACACACACACACACCCACTCACACACACACACACACACACACACACACACACACGCAATTACCATACAAATGAACATAAAGGAAGGTGTCAATCTAGGCAAATTCTCTCTCTCTCTCTCTCTCTCTCTCTCTCTCCTTCCTTCCCTTCCTTTCCTTTTCCATTCTCTCTCTCTCTCTCTCAAAAGGGGTAAAGGTCACGTGACAGGATTCCGGGTGATGATTTTTGACCTCAGAGAGAGAGAGAGAGAGAGAGAGAGAGAGAGAGAGGAGGGGAGATGCATTAGGCTTACGTCGAAGGAGAGAGTGGAGGGAAAGAGAGAGGGAGAGAGAGAACAAAATACCCTGAAGCTAAAGAAGAGGAGGAGGAGGAGGAGGAGGAAGAGAAAAACTTGTCATCGAAATAAATCAATACAAATCGTTAATGAGAGAGAGAGAGAGAGAGAGAGAGAGAGAGAGAGAGAGAATAATTGTATTTAGGGAGTGGCGTTGAGGACTCGATAACACACTCTCTCTCTCTCTCTCTCTCTTACTCACTCAAAAATCGAAAACAAGGATAAAAACAAGAGGAGGAGGAGGAGGAAAAAGACAGGGAGGAAAGGAGGGAAGAGGCAGCAGATGGTTAAAACAAACATAGACAGGTGAAGGAAGAGGAGGAGGAGGAGGAGGAGGAGGAGGAGGGGGAAGAGGAGGAGGAGGAGGGGGAGGAGGAGGGACAACAGGCAACCACAGGAGTAATAGCAGAGTTCCGGTGATTCCCCTTCCTCCTCCTCCTCCTCTTCCTTTCCCTCCCCCTTTCAAACCACACAACATTCACAGCTTGTATATATAGACCAAAAGTAGTAGTAGTAGTAGTAGTAGTAGTAGTAGTAGTAGTAGTAGTAGTAGGAGGAGGAGGAGGAGGAAGAGGAGGAGGGGGAGGAAGATATGGAAGAAATACTGTAAAAATGCTTTCTCTCTCTCTCTCTCTCTCTCTCTCTCTCTCTCTCAGTTGACTGCTTGGCTTCTTGGAAACTAATGTATGTGGAGAGAGAGAGAGAGAGAGAGAGAGAGAGAGAGAGAGAGAGAATGAAGCGCACACACACACACACACACACACACACACACACACACACACACACACACACAACCTTGCTTCAACCATAAAGGCAAACTATTATTCTCATTATTATTATTATTATTATTATTATTATTATCATTATTATTATTACCACCATAGTGAGGTGTGTGGTTACCTTGCAATCAGCTGTTTACCTTGAAATATTTATCCTACCTGTCCTCTTCTTGTCTTCCTTGTGT
>NC_066550.1:12787044-12834544 GCF_024679095.1 Eriocheir sinensis | reverse complement strand
CCATCACCCACCCATCACCCATCACTCCACACCCGTGTCTCTGCACCCACCACCCTGATCACATCCACCCCTTCGTGAGCCCTGAATGAGCCTAAAGACTTTGAGGCGTTGAAAGGCGTGGATATAACAATACGCGAATTAAGGTTATTTTAGAGTTCACCACCCTTGCAGATCCTTAAGTCCTTGGCTCATTGTATTCTTAGGAGATGAAAACAGTTGAATTTGACACAGTAAAGGCAACGGGTAGAAAATGTAGAGTATATATATATTTTTTTACTTACATATAGTCGCCTTGACAGTAATAAAAAATGGCTGCATATAAGCTAGTAATGTAATGTAACCTTGTACAATGCCGTTCACCTATCTCTCCCTAACATTATTTTACTATTATCTTCTATTCCGGTTTTGAGTTTTGTCTTCAGGCCAAATTATTCTCTCTCTCTCTCTCTCTCTCTCTCATATCAAACACATTATTGAACTTTTTTTTCTTTTTCGTTCTTCTTTCGTTTTAATTTTCATTGTCTTTTTTCCTTCTTATTCTCTTCTTTCATCTTCTTTTTGTTTTTATTTTCCATTTCTTCGTTTAATTCCTTCCTTATTTTTTCATCTTTTTTTCTTCTCTCTCTCTCTCAGTAGGTTAACACACACTTAATATTTTTTTTCTTCACCTAAGCCTAAAAATCTCTTGGTTACCTCTCATTTATCAGTATTAAAGCTTATCTCTAATATAATCTTCCTTCTTATCCTAATCTTAGTATTCACATTAATCTTCGTATAAGCTTACATTTCACGATCTCTTCTTTTTCATGTCTTTTCATCCTTTGTCTTGTATTTTCTTCTTTGTCTTCCTTCATTTCTATTTATATTTTCTTTTCCCATTATTCATTCCCTAAGTTCGTTTTCCTCTATTTTCTTTTTTTCTTCCACTTCTTTGTTTTCTGATTCATTTTCCTTTTTATCTTCTTTCAATTGTCCTCTATTTCTTTTCCTTTTCTTCTAACTTCTCTCAATTGTCTTATATTTTTTCCTTTCTTTTCCTGTTATTCTCTAAGTTCGTTTTCCTCTATTGTCTTGTATTTTTTTCATTCGCTTCCACTTTTTTGTTTTCTAATTCATTTTCCTTTTTATCTTCTTTCAATTCTGTGATCTATTTATTTTCCTTTCTTCTACCTTCTTTCAATTGTTTTCTATTTTTTCCATTCTTTCAATTATCTCCATATTTCTTCCATTTCTCCTTTCTTTAAATCTTTTTGTAATATGTTTTCGCATGCCTCAGTATCCATTTATTTTATTTTCTATTTCCTCTTCCTTCTAATCTAATTTACCCTTATCCTTACCTAACCTAATCCTTTCCTACTGAATCAATCACCTTCTTTATCCTTTACAATTTCCTTTTTCAATTCGTTCCTTCCTCTCTCCCCGATTCTAGTATCTCATTCCTACATACCTTATAAATACCTTAACTTTATAGACACATTATAGAGTATACTGCAAAATATTCGTACATTCATCCCTTTTCAATTCCTTCCCCAATTCTAATATCTCATTCCTACATACCTCAAAAATACCTCAACTCCATAGACACATATAGTATACTGCAAAATACATTATAGACCCAAATATACATACATCTTTATTTCCTCTTATTCACAGGTTGTTACATAACCCTAAGTACCGTATGCCCGCCTCTATGAAAGGTTAAGTATGTCACCTATGTAGATATGGGCACAAAGGATTTGGGAAGGGAAAAAATTATGGAAAAAACTGACCGTTAACCTTAGATATATTGCATAAGTATTTTTTTATCTCTTCCTTCTTCTCTGTTGCTACTGCTACTACTACTGCTGAAGAAAAGGAAGAAATAAGGAGAAACAGGAAGAGAGAGAACAAGGAAGGGAAAAAAAAGTAGAAAAATGAAATAGAAATAAATAATAATAAAATAGAAAACAGAATAAAGGGAGGAAAAGAAGAAATAAGGAAAAAAAGAAGGAAAGAATAAGGAAAGAAAAAAAGGAAGAAATAAAATAAATATAAAAAAAGAAAAGGATGATTAGGCCTATAATGTGAAGGTAAACTACTATTACTACTACTACTACTACTGTTACTACTACTACTACTACTACTACTACTACGTACTACTTAAAATAATAGTAATAATAGGAAGGGTTAGGAAATACACATCTACAAGTATTATATGTTATTTTTTCCATACAATATTATAATTATTTGTCTTAATGATATGAAACACTCAGAAGTTCACTAAATATATCACATTATTAACAGCTGCATCGCCTCCATGTGTAATAATAATAATAATAATAATAATAATAATAATAATAATAGTAATAATAATAATAATAATTCCTTCTGAAGCCGGTTATGAAGTTTTGGGTTAAATTTCAAGTTATGGGAAAGTAAAATATAATAAAAAATAATCATGAAAATATTTACAATTATATAAAGAAGAAAAAGAAGGAAAAGATAATGAAGAAAAAATAAAAAAAGGAAATACTGAAAACAAAAAGAAACAAGCAAATAAAGAAAAAGAAAACAAGAAAAGAAAGGGAAGAAAAAGAAAATGAGGAAAATTAAGAAAAATAAAACAAAAGGAGAAAAATAAAAAAAGAATTAAAGAAAAAGAACAAAGAAGAAAAAGTAAAGAAAAGGAAAACAAAGAAGAAACAACAAATAAACATACAATAAAATACAGGAATAAAATAAATTAATAAATAAAATACAAATATATGTAAACAAAATATAAGGTAGAAAATAACTTACTCGGGACACAAAAAGAGAATTGTGTTAGAGATAATACTTCACTCTCTCTCTCTCTCTCTCTCTCTCACTATTTATATACAGAAGACAATATCGACAGAACAAAGTCACTCTCTCTCTCTCTCTCTCTCTCTCTCTCTCTCTCACTATTTATATACAGAAGACAATATCGACAGAACAAAGTCTCTCTCTCTCTCTCTCTCTCTCTCTCTCTCTCACATACACACACACACACACACAGTTCTATGTCCATTACACAAACAAATAATAAGCCATATATATATATAAATGCCTATATACAAAACACACACAATTATGGGCAGTCACATATATTTGAATAGTATATATATATATATCACTGGGCATATATTTACGACAGAGTTCAGCTTGACGAGGAAATTATAAAAGGAAAGGAGGGGTAGGGAGGTACGTTTGTTCGAGTCTCTCTCTCTCTCTCTCTCTCTTGCAGTGGGTGATGGTAACATAACTCAACTTCCGCTAAATACTGTTTGGTTCATCACGACATTTTTTGCTGAACCTGAAATGAAGAGAAAGAAAAATCACATTATTATCATACAAAACCATTTCATGTATGAGGTATTTATGTGTGTGTGTGTGTGTGTGTGTGTGTTGGTCTCCCTGATATTAGTAACTTATATATATTTATGTGTACTATTTCTTTTATCTATGACACTGATGCATGGAAGGAATTAGAAGCAGAGGTGTTATTGGGGAAAGGAACATCCATAATAAGCTAATAATAATAATGGGTTAAATTAAGTCAGCCATAATAAGTTGAATGTAAGATATATGAAGAAAGGTTGACATGAGATGAAACTCAAAGCCTATGTCTTATTATTTTTTTCAACGTAAAGGAGGCAGTTCAAGGGGGCGGGGGGAACAAAAAACAAACAAAAAAAACACAAAAAAAAAACAAGCAGACAAACAAAACAAACCACTGCTCTATACTGCCATGAGATCAACACAATCCCCTTCAAAAATGTATAAAAAAACAGTAAAAATAAAATAGAAAAACAAAATTAAATCAAGAACAAACACACTCATACACTCACAGGGCATCGGTAGAGTCTGTGCCGGGAGAGCTCGATGGGTCGGCGAAATCCCTCCTTGCACTCGAGACACTGGAAGGGCTTGTTCGGGCTGTGGTGCTCTCGGAAATGCGACTGAAGCGAACTCTGCAGCTTGTACGAAGACTCACAGAACAGGCATGCGAACGGCTTCTCCGAGGTTGTCAATTCCGTGCAGGACGTATTCTGTAGTTTGATCCCCATTCGGTAGCGTGTCTCAGCCGTCCCTAGACCATTATCGTAGACCAGGACAGGCATGTGGTAGACTCGGACGTGCATTTTCAGGGCCAGGGCGCTCTCACACCTTATCCGGCAGTACATGCAACGGAAGACCTGCGCCCCGTTCTCTTCCTGTATGACGCCCACTTTGAGTTTTTCGTCGGGTGAGAAGAGCGGAGGGTCGGTATCGAAGACTATGTTTGGGGACGGTTGCTGTGCTTGTTTGGTGTTAGTGGTGGTGTTGTTTGTGGTGGTGGATGGTCGCTGTTGTTGTTGTTGGTGTTGCTGGTGGTGTGCGTGTTGTTGTTGCTGTTGTTGTTGTTGGCCTCCACCTCCTCCGCCGACGCCACCTCCGCCACTGCCGTCGTCATCCACATCAATGTCAGGTTCCACTTCCATGATCATTACGCTCTGTGGAGAAAGAGAGAAAGAGAGAGAGAAAAAGGTGTTAAAGTTTACGAGGAAAAATTTGCAACAGTACTTTATTAGGACAAGAAAATATGTTCCTGTTTTTTTTCAAGATTACATGCAAAGAAAAAAATAAATTAATGAAAATAATAAGCAAATAGATAAATAAATATAAGAATAATAGGTGGTTTGTCAAGCTTACCATGAAAAAAGCCTTATTGCACAAAGAAATAAATATGAAACAGCTTATTTTCTGATATCAAATTTACAAGCAGATTATCCATTTTGCATTCTACTATTATTATTATTTTATTATTTATTTATAACTTAAGAGATGATGATTTTAGAATTAGTGACTTCTTTCAATCCTTTCTTCTGTGTTAACCGTGTAGCAGCGACGGGCCAAATTTGTGCCATGATATAAACCCCCCAAAATAGATGATGCATAAACTGATCACAAATGCTTTGATATATATTTTGAAATGGTTTGTGTGAGTGATGATTTTTTTTCATTTTTCTCGCTTAGAGGGACCATTAAGAAACATGATCCCCGCTGCTACTGGGTTAAGAGATGATGATTTTAATATTACAGTGACTTCTTTTAATCCTTTCTTTCTGTGTGTTAAATTCATCAACTGCTTCACTCTGGCATGTCAATATAAGGAAAAGAAACTCAATACTTTCTTCACAAACATCTATTTATTCACGACATCAAGAGATCCAAACATATCACAGCTTTTGTACTAACACATTTCATACTGTGAGACTAGACGGGTGATGACTAACCTAACATTGGAAGAGAAACAACACGGACGTCACACTGACACAGACGGAAACACTCTTTTTTTCTTCTGTTTTCCGTCCTTTTCTTGATTTCACACTGACAGAAGGAAGTACAGTCCCTCAAATAGTACGGTTTCCAATAGTTTGGTTTCAGTTTTATGTGGATTTTCATAGATTTTTTTAGGATTTTTGAATTTCCCGATGAGCAGGAAATTTAAAAATCCTTAAAAGATCTTCTATGACAATCTGTATAAAATCGAAACCGTACTATTTGAGAGACGGCTGTACTCTCTCCTCTTCCCTTAACTCTTTCCTCCCATTTCTTACGTTCCATACTTACAAACAGATATATTGTCTCTTTCCTCTTTTCTTCCTTTTCCTCAATTTCATACTGACAGAAACGCTCTTTTTTCTTCTTGTTTTCCTTCCTTTCTCTTGATTTCACACTCGTTAATACAGGTGAAGATTCCGAGAGGTTCCGAGAGAGGACATTCGAGATATAAAAAGACATATATTTGATTCACCTTCAGAAAACAACAAAAAGTGATTAATGAGTGTGCGATTCTGTCACCTGAAACCACAAAAAATACAGGTGAAGGTTCTGGGATGTCCCGAGAGATGGCATTTGAGATATAAAAAGACATAGATATTTGATTCACCTTCAGAAAACAACAAAAAAAGTGATTAATGAGTGTGCGATTCTGTCACCTGAAACCACAAAAAATATAGGTGAGGGTTTTGAGAAGTTTCAAAAGAGGGCATTCATGATATTAAAAGACAGATAGATATTTAATTCACCTTCACAAAACAACAAAAACAATCACTGGGTGTGCGTTTCTGCGTTACTTCACATCACAATATACAGGAAAGGGTTTTGAGAGGTTCCGAGAGAGGGCATTTGACATATAAAAAGACAGATATATATTTAATTCACCCTCGGAAAACATCAACAAAATTAATGAGTGTGCGTTTCTGTGTCGCCTCCCACCACAAAATACAAACGCGGGTCCTGAGTGGTTCCGAGAGGGGGCATTTGACATATAAAAAGACAGATATTTACTTCACTCTTACAAAACATCAAGAAAATTATTGGGTGTGCGTTTCTGCGTCGCCGCCCACCACAAAATACAGGCGCGGATTCTCATTCACACCCTCCGGCAGAACGATGTAGACCTGAGACCTCTGTGCAGGGGTGGCGGCCTCACACACACCTCCCCCATTCACCCCTTCCATCCCCTCATCCTCCTCCCCTTCCTTCACCACCAAATACGCCTCGGAGATACCCACACCATCCGGGCATAGGGCATTGGGGAGGACCTCTATTGTGGGGCATTGGAGAGTAGGGACATCTTGGGTACTGGTGTCGATGGTGGTGTCGTTCGAGTCCTCCCCGATTACTGGTATGGTGATGATGTTACTGGTGTCTGTACTTGTATCGCTCGTGTCAGTGGTGATTGAGGTGTGTTGTGATGGACTGGGGAGGTTAGTCGAGAGTGACAGGGACAGTGGGGAGGGTAAAGTCTGGGTACAGGAGTCCACACATGCTGCAAACTCCCCCTCGTCAAATACAGAAGGTGGCGGAGCAGGAGGAGGAGGAGGTACAGCAGTCTTGGGTTTGGTTTTCAGTGGACGCAGATCTCCCTTCACAATCAGATGACGTAATTTCGTTTGCTGTATCCTCGCTGCTTCCTCCCTCGGGTGTGCCTTCTTGCGGTGGTCCCTTAACGCGCTGTGATGCCTGAAGGTCCCGGGGCAGTGCGTGCAGGCGAATGGGAGCTCGCCGTTATGCAGCCGTCGGTGAATCGTGTAATGGTGGCGTAGACTGAAACTACTACCACAGACCTCACAGATATAGTCCCTCGCCCCGGTGTGCCTAACCATGTGTTGGCGGAGCGTTGCAGGGCTGCGGAATGCTCTAGGGCACTTGGGGCATGTGTGCGGTCTCTCGCCGCTGTGTAGACGGAGGTGGCGGTGGAAGGAACTGTTCACGGAAAACTCCTGGGCGCAAATCGGGCACTGGTGTGGACGTTCGCCGGTGTGGGTGACGCGGTGCTTCTTGAGGTCACCTGCGCGTCGTGTGGTATAGGGGCAGATGTCGCAGGTATACGTGACCCCTGCCCCGACGCCATGACTTCCGACGTGGTATCTGAACCCAGCGGCGGATGAGAAACCACGCCCGCAGTACTCACACACGAACCTATACTGCGTTTTTTCGGGGGCAACTAAAGTAGAATTTGGGTTTACTGGGGGACTTTCCTTTGTCGCACCTCCCTCCCCTGGGCTTCCCTTAAGTGGACGCTTCCCTGGACGAACCTTAGAGCTGTTATTTAGGGCACTCAAGGCCTTTTCCGTAGGCTTCCTTTTCCTCTTACTTTTGGGGTGTGAGGCGATGGTCGGGTCATTAAACTCATCTGGTTGTTTACGTTTCCTCCCTCTCCCCTTTGGTTGTTTCTGTGGTTTCTTTGGGGTGAGTTTCAGTGGTGGTGGTGGTGAGCTAGTGGTGGCAGGTGGTGGTACAGGGGTTGGGAAAGCCTTCGGAACTGTGACCTCAAGTTTCGGCGCAAGTTTAAAATTCTTCCGTGTAAACTTTCCGAGCATTGTCACGTTTCCTGAATCCTGGGGAGCTTGGGGAGGGCATCTAGGGGGTGTCTGGGGTCTTGGGGAAGGGGGGCTGGGAGTGAGGAGTGGCGGGGATGTGAGTGGAGGATGAACGGATGATGTGGAAGAGGGAAAACTAACCTGATTCAACACATTACAATCCTTCACATTAAACAACGACACTCTTGCGCTAGAATGCGGAGGGAGAGGGAGCACTGAGAGGGATGCGTGGGGAGGTGGAGCAGCTATGGGGGGTGTGGATAGAGGTGGAGAGGTTAAACTAAGAACATGTGGAGTGGAGAGAGACGTGGATGGGGATGAAAGAGGGGACGGAGTGGTTAGTGTAGGGGAAGGAGAGGAGAGGAGAAGTGGAGGAGTGGATAGTATGAGTGGGGATGTGGAGAGGGATGTGGGTGAGGAGAGGGAGTGGGGGATGGAGAGGGAAGGGGAGGGGGAGGGGGTGGAGAGGTTCGGGATATGCGATTCCAAGCTGAGAGGTTCTGGCGATGGGCTTGTCAAAATCATCTCACCATCAACACTGTCACCATTGCAAAAATCACTATTCTTCAAACATTTCCGGGACTGAGTAAAAGATGGTGAGTTAATCTGCGAGTCACCATCACAAAAATCACTATTCTTCAAACATTTCCGGGACTGAGTAAAAGATGGTGAGTTAATCTGCGAGTCACCATCACAAAAATCACTATTCTTCATACATTTCCGGGACTGAGTAAAAGATGGTGAGTTAAAGTCACCATCACAAAAATCACTATTCTTCATACATTTCGGGACTGAGAAAGATGGTTTTTCCTGACTGAGTAAAGATGGTGAGTTAGTCACCATCACAAAATCACTATTCTTCAAACATTAGTCACCATCACAAAAATCACTATTCTTCATATATTTCCGGGACTGAGTAAAAGATGGTGAGTGAACAGCTAAGTCACTATCATCAAAATTGACACCATTCTTCACTATACATTTCTGAGTGAGGGATGGTGAGTGAATCTGCGAGTCACCATCACCAAAATCAACACTACTCTTCACTATACATTTCTGAGTGAGGGATGGTGAGTGAACAGCCAAGTCACCATTGCAAAACTCACTATTCTTCACACATTTCTGGGACTGAGTGAGCGATGATGAATGAACGGGCAAATCACCATTACAAAAATCAATACCATTCTTCACTATACAAGCTCTCTGCTCCTTATTGATTGATGGTGAATGAACAGGCAAATCACCATCACCAAAATCAATACCATTCTTCACTATACAAGCTCTCTGCTCCTTATTGATTGATGGTGAATGAATCGGCAAATCACCATCACCAAAATCAATACCATTCTTCACTATACAAGCTCTCTGCTCCTTATTGATTGATGGTGAATGAATCGGCAAGTCACTATCACCAAAATCGACACCATTCTTCACTATACATTTCGGGTTGTGACTGAGCAATGATGAGTTCACAGACAAGTCACCCTCACCATCAATCTCTGTGACTGTATCCATATCACCATCAGGGAAAGAGGAGGATAGTGAAGTCTTGTAATTTGTATCAGTAATGGAGGTTATTGAATCTATCCCACAATTAGAAGAGAGATTTTGCACCGTGCTTTCACCGATAGACACGGGAAGCATTGCGTCGATACTGGTGGGGGTGAAAATATGACCACTGATACTACTGGTGGATATAGGGAACTCCGGGTAACTGGTGGTGGATTGGTGGACTGTATTAGAAGTGACAGGTAGCATAGTTGTATTACTGGTGGCCATGTGAGATTCTGAGGTACTGGTGGTAGAGAAATCATGTCCGTTCATACTACTGGTGGAAATGGGTAATTCTGGGTAACTGGTGACTGACTGGTGGACTGTACTTGTGGATATGGGTGTCAGAGTCGCATTACTGGTGGACATATGAGATTCTGTGTTACTGGTGGTAGAGAAACTATGTCCATTTATACTACTGGTGGACATGGGTAATTCTGGGTAACTGGTGACTGACTGGTGGACTGTACTTGTGGATATGGGTGTCAGAGTCGCATTACTGGTGGACATATGAGATTCTGAGGTACTGGTGGTAGAGAAGTCATGTCCGTTCATACTACTGGTGGTCATAGGCAATTCTGGGTAACTGGTGACTGACTGGTGGACTGTACTGGTGGGGTTAGATAGCAAAGTCACATTACTGGTGGCCATATGAGATTCTGAGGTACTGGTGGTAGAGAAATCATGTCCGTTCATACAACTGGCGGTCATGGGCAATTCTGGGTAACTGGTGACTGACTGGTGGCTTATACTAGTGGGAATAGATACCAAAGTTGCATTACTGGTGGAGTTATGAGATTCTGAGGTACTGGTGGTAGAGAAATCATGTCTGTTCATAATACTGGTGGAAATGGGCAATTCTAAGCAACTGGTGACTGACTGGTGGACTGTACTAGTGGATATGGGTGTTAAAGTCCTATTACTGGTGGCCATAAGAGATTCTGAGGTACTGGTGGTAGAGAAACTATGTCCGTTCATACTACTGGTGGAAATGGGCAATTCTGGATAACTGGTGACTGACTGGTGGACTGAACTAGTGGATATGGGTATCAAAGTCCTGTTACTGGTGGCCATAAGAGATTCTGAGGTACTGGTGGTAGAGAAATCATGTCCGTTCATACTACTGGTGGAAATAGGCAATTCTGGGTAACTGGTAACTGACTGGTGGACTGTACTGGTGGATATGGGTGTCAATGTCCTATTACTGGTGGCCATATGAGATTCTGAAATACTGGTGGGGGTAAAACTATGTCCATTGATGTTACTGGTGGACAAGTGAGATTCTGGGTAACTTGTGACAGACTGGTGGACTGTGGAAGCTTGGGTCTGGTTACTGGTGGAGGTTTGAGATTCTGTGTTACTGGTGGAAGCTGGGGAGTGGATAACAGCATCAGTGGAGGGTATAGGAATTGGTGTACTATTAGGACAAACTACCCCATTAGAATCACCAATCATACCACCATTAAGAGTGTGGACAGAGGGTGATCTTTCAACTTCAATGACGGATATAGGAGTTGATGACCCATTATGAGAAACTACCCCATTAGAATCAGCTATCATATCCCCATTAAGAGTTGGAATTGAGGGTGTCCGTTCGACTTCAATGACGGATGTAGGAGTTGATGACCCATTATGAGAAACTACCCCATTAGAATCACCAATCATATCCCCATTAAGAGTTGGAATTGAGGGTGTCCGTTCGACTTCAATGACGGATATAGGAGTTGACGGCCCATTATGAGAAACTACCCCATTAGAATCAGCTATCATACCACCATTAAGAGTTGGAATTGAGGGTGAATTTTCGACTTCAATGACGGATGTAGAAATTGACGACCCCTTATGAGAAACTACCCCATTAGAATCAGCTATCATATCCCCATTAAGAGTTGGAATTGAGGGTGAATTTTCGACTTCAATGACGGATGTAGAAATTGACGACCCCTTATGAGAAACTACCCCATTAGAATCTACCATTGCACTACCATTCGGCATAAAAATAGAGGGTGTTTTTTCTACTTCATTGATGGTTAGAAGAGTTGACGTCCCCTTATGAGAACCTACCCCATTAGAATCTACCACTGTACTACCATTATGGGTGTGAATTGAAGCGTTTTTTTCTACTCCATTGATGGGTGTAGAATCTGATGACCCATTATGAAAAACTACACCATTAGAATCTATCACATCACCATTATGGGCATGAACGGAGTGTAGTTTCTCGACTCCACTTGTATGAAACGGTGTAACAGTTTTCGTCTTTCTAAGTGGAGTGGTCGGGGTAGCTCGTCCACACTCCACTTTCACTCCTCTGCTCCACACCCACATTCCACTATCATCCGGGTGTCTGTGGATGGCGAGGTTCATTCCGCAGCATCCACTTGTGTTCCGGAGGTGGGGCGAGGGGGTGAAGGTGCCGAGATACGCTAGACACACCTCGCAGGATAGAGTTAGGGATTTGGCACTCTTTCCTTGGTCCTCAAACACCTGGTGGATTTCTGGAGTTGTTGTTGTTGTTTTCTGATGATGTTCTTCTTTTTCTTGGTATTGTGGAATTGTTTTTCTATCCTCTTCCTGTTCCTCTCTTTCTTCTTCTTCTTCTTTTTGTGACTTCTTAAACAGCTGACGGATTTGTGTAGTTGTTTTTGTTTTCTTCCGATGTTCTTCTTCTTCTTAAACAGCTGACGGATTTGTGTAGTTGTTTTTGTTTTCTTCCGATGTTCTTCTTTTTTTCCTTGCTGCTTCTCAAATGCCTGTCTTTTTCTGGTTGTTCTTCTTTCCTCTTGTTCCTCTTCTTTTTCTTCTTGACATTTAAACACCTGATATCTTTGTTTAAGTCTCCTTCTTTCTACTTGATGTTCCTCTTCCTCTTCTTCTTGGCATTTAAACACCTGATATCTTTGTTTAATTCTCCTTCCTTCCTCTTGTTCCTCTTCTTCTTCTTCTTGGCATTTAAACACCTGATATCTTTGTTTAATTCTCCTTCCTTCCTCTTGTTCCTCTTCTTCTTCTTCTTGGCATTTAAACACTTGATATCTTTGTTTAATTATTCTTCTTTCCTCTTGTTCCTCTTCCTCTTCTTCTTGGCATTTCTCAAACCCATGATGTCTTTTCTTAGTCATTCTTCTTTCCTCTTGATGTTCCTCTTCCTCCTCTTCTTGGATGTTCTTATATACCTCTCCTCTTTCCTTGGTCTTTTTCTGCTCATTCTGGCACTCAAGATAAGGTTCGTCTCTTTCTTGGGAGTTCTTAAATACTTGTTCTCTTTTCTTCTCACTTTTCTCTTCATCAAAATAACTTTCTCTTCCTTCTCCTCTTTGGCAGTTTTCAATTACCACTTCTCTTTCCTTATACCGTCCCTTCTCTTCGTCAAAACAATCTCCTTGGCTGTTCTTAAATACTTCTTCCCTTTTCTCTTCATTAAAATATGCTTCTCCTCCTCCTCCTTCTCCTCTCTCACAGCTTTCATACAGATCAAGATACAGCTCATCATAGTAAAGTTCCTCTGAGTCACTATCATCATCGAATTCCACCTCACTTCCACGTAAAGTATAACGATCTTCCGCCACATCCGTTTCTAGTGTTCCGTGCCATCCATTCCGATCCTGGTGGTGGTGGTGGTGGTGATGGGACTTTGGTGGTGGAGTAACCTTGCTTAGCGCACCCCCACAGTCTCCGCCGCCCTGAAAGAAAACGGGCTGGGTCAGTTTTTGTGGGGGGGCTTAAGTAACTAGTCTTGTGTTTGTCTTGTCTCTCGGTGAAGGTAAACAAGCATTGTCTCCACCACCAAAGTCACGCACACACCTGTTTGTTGTACGCGAGATGTCTTTTTTTATAGTAAAGGAAGTGGCTTAGGGAAAATAATAATAACAAAGTAAGAATAAATATGATGGTTAAACAATGAACCCCCTTTTTTTGTGTGAATCTAAATTTGAAAGCAGTAATAGAAGAGATAGATAGATAGATATAAGGATGGATAGAGAAACAAAAGAGAAGACAAACAATACCCAGCAAACACGCAACAAAATCTTACCTTCATAAACGGAAAACTAAACAATCTTAAAAGGCATAAGATGAGGAAAAGGAAGAAAAAAAAGAAAAGGACAAAATAAAAATGGAAATCAACAATACAAAATAAGAAAAATAACTAACAAAACCAACCCAACAAACCAAATAATAAAAGGACAAAATAAAAACGGAAATCAACAATACAAAATAAGAAAAATAACTAACAAAACCAACCCAACAAACTAAATAATCTTCACAAGGAAAATCACAGAAGGGAAAAAGGAAAATAAACAGGAAAAAAACAACATCAACAACAACAACAACTCACCTCCAAATCATTATCGCTGCCCATGTCCTGTCCGTCCTCAGTCCTCCCTGGGCCTCTGCTGCTGCCCCTGCCCCGTCCAGCCTTGCCCCGCCCCCTCTGGTCCTCCACGCGCCCCTTCCACCCCTTGCCGCCGCTGCCCCGCCCCCGCCGCCGTGCCGAGGACTGGGACATCTGGATACAGCGCAGACACCTTGGCTTCAGCATCTAGGAGGAAGGGAGTTTGTTAGTGTTTCCTTCTTTTATCAACTCAATTTCTTAAGATAATAATGCTGTAGGTAGTGTCTCTCTCTCTCACTCCCTCTCTTGGATTGGTATTATAAGATTCGCTGTTTTTAAAGGTCAAAGAGGGGGTCAAAAGGGTTCTAATGAGTGTTTCTTTAGGTTCACAGTACAGAAGAAGGGTCACATTACCACCAAGGTCATAAAACTACTCCTGGAAATGCCCTAAACTCCTACAAAAGCCTTGATATGTGAACTTGGGCGACAAAATGTTTTAAAATACGACTCCTAGTTTTCTTTCTTTTGGCAAATTTTAAAGGA
The DNA here is from genome assembly GCF_024679095.1 of Eriocheir sinensis. NCBI lineage: Eukaryota > Metazoa > Arthropoda > Malacostraca > Decapoda > Varunidae > Eriocheir > Eriocheir sinensis. The sequence continues at coordinate 12,820,246 of NC_066550.1, read as the reverse complement.
AATGCCCAAAAGTCCTATGAAAGCCTAGACAAATATGTGTTCTTGGGCGATGAAATGTTTTAAAATTCGACTCTTAGTTCCCTTTCTTTGGGCAAATTGTAAGACTCACTAAATGGACAGTCTAGCCTCCATGGTACAGTGGTTAGAGTGCCTAGCTACAAATTCACAGGCCTGGGTTCAAATCCTGGCCCCATGTGGTCAGCATACATCTCACCCAGCTGTTCATCCTCTCTTCTGGGCTGGGGGATAAATGGGTACCTGGGAAAACCTGGGGAAGGTAAACTGTGGTAACCCAGATGTCACACTGGCCCTGTCCTGAGGTGATGGGTTCTCCCCCACCATTTTTTTTTTTTTTTTACAGCAAAGGAAGCAGCTCAAGGGCAAAAAAGAGGAAACAATAATGAAAAAAATGCTCGCTACTCACTGCTCCTATAAAAAGCGTTCAGATGAGTGGCTGAAAGATAGGTCAATTTCGGGAGGAAGGGGCAAGGTGACAGATTTGAACACTAAGGCCGTGAGCAACTATAGTGTATGTAGCCAACTAAGAAACAGCTCAAGGAACCAATAATGAAAAGAATTTAAAAGCGTACAGAGGAGTGGCCGAAAGCTAGGTCAATTTCAGGAGGAGGGGCAAAGAAAACGAAGCAATAATAAAGAAAAAGCCCGCTACTCACTCCTATAAAAAGCATTCAGAGGAGTGGCCGAAAGCTAGGTCAATTTCAGGAGGAGGGGGCAATGTGACAGAGTTGAACACTAAGGCCGTGAGCAACTGTAGTGTATGTAGCCGACTATACCTCCTCATCCACCCTTATCATGTACCACCCCACCTGCCCCCACCATCTAACACCTCACCTTGTCCGTCCTCGGGTACTTGAGTCTGAGTCGCTGGATGGTCTCGAGGAACTTGGTGCGCACATCGGTCTTGGACTCTGTGAGGGTTTGCTGCAGCTCGTCAATGATGTCCAGCAGGTGGTAGCAGCTCTTACACACCACCTGGGGAGAGGGGAAGGTGGGGAAGAGGTGTTAAGGACTTGTATGTTACCTGGCGGAGAGGAATAAACCAGGTTCTTCTGTTCCTTCTTCCTGAACACAATTACTTTCATTCATGGATCTCAATAATAAGTGTAATAATTGATAATAATAGAAACAATCGTAACTAACAATACATCTTACGCCTACACTCCTTCCCACTTACACCTCCCCGCCTTACCTCAGAGTGTAGCCGCCCAGCCTCCAACTTGTAGCCCAGGACATCGGTTAAGAGGACGAGAAGCGGCGCGTGTGAGTGGTTCATCGACGATCGCACGCTCTCGAACGTCTTATCCGAGACCGAACTGCAGCAGACGAAACATAGCCGCCCTCTGTCTGCTGTCCCTACTGATGTTACTCCTCCTCCTCCTCCTGTTGCTCCTCCTCCTCCTCCGCTGCCTACTACGACTGCGTTTTCATCATCTCCCTGCTGGTGGTGGTGGTGGTGGTGCTGGTGGTGTAGCTGCGGTGGTGGTGGTGGTTGTAGTGCTTGTTGAAGGTTATCTCCCTGAAAAATATATAGAGGGGAAATTTTACGTTACCAGGCTACCAGTGAAGGGATATCCAGCACACCAATACCACATGGGAAACACTCCACTATCCACCACAGAGGCAGAGAAAGACCTGGGAGTGTATGTTACCAGGCTACCAGTGAAGGCCAAATCCGTGCCAATCGCAGCGGACGGGTTAAAGAATCAGAAAATGACTAAAATAACAATGAACAAAAACGCGGAATTGTAACCATATCCACACAAATTAAAAACAAATTAGTAAAAATATCATTTACCTTCATTAACCCAACACCTGTAATTTCTCACCTGTGGCTCTATCATGAAGGTGGGCGGCCCCGGTCCACCCCCCATAGGCACAGTGCCGTCGCCCCCGCCCCCCACGAAGGCTGGCGGCGGGGGAGGCTGTGGCGGGGCGAGGGCTTGTGGGGGGGTGGGGGTGTTGCCGGGGTGGGGCTGAGGGGGGGCGGGGGTGTTGCTGAACCCGTCATACACAACTTCAGGTGAGTGGGAAGGTCCGTCATCCCATTTCTCTGCCATTACCTGTAGAGAGAAAGGTCGTTAGGTACCTGTGTTGGGAGGGTCATTTCTCTTCTCCAAGCGTACATAGGCACAATGATTATAATGAGACCTTACCTTCCCCTTCCCTTCCTTAATGTTATATATGTTACCTTTACCTTTCCTTATCTGTCCCTTCCCTTCCTTTATGTTATGTTACCTTTCCTTACCTGTCCCTTCCCTTCCCTTCATTTACCTTTCCTTTCCCTTCCTTTATGTTATGTTACCTTTCCTTATCCTTCCCTTTCCCTTCCTTAATGTTATATATGTTACCTTTACCTTTCCTTACCTGTCCCTTCCCTTCCCTTCATTTACCTTTCCTTTCCCTTCCTTTATGTTATGTTACCTTTCCTTATCCTTCACTTTCCCTTCCTTAATGTTATATATGTTACCTTTATCTTTCCTTACCTGTCCCTTCCCTTCCCTTCCCTTCCTTTATGTTATGTTACCTTTCCTTATACTTCCGTTACCTCTCCCTTCCCTTCCCTTCCTTTATGTTGTTACCTTTCCTTCCCTTCCCTTACCTTGATTACTGTTCTCTTCCCTTACGTTGCTTACCTTTACCTTACCTTGTGTTAATTACCTTTACTTACCTTACATTAATTAACCACAAAACCCAATAAGCACACCTGTTCTCACCTGCCAGAGGAGCTTAAACCCAAACACCTATCCCTTACCTACCTGACCTTACTTTACCTACCTTTCCTTACCTGGCCTTACCTTGCCTAACCTGGCCTACCTGACCTTACCTTACCTAACCTAACCTGACCTTACCTTTCCTTACCTAACCTAACCTGACTTACCTTACCTAACCTGGCCTACCTTACCTAACCTGACCTTACCTTTCCTGACCTGCCTTACCTTATATAACCTGGCCTACCTTACCTAACCTGACCTTACCTTTCCTTACCTGGCCTTACCTTACCTTACCTAACCTGCCTTAACTAACCTGACCTTAACTTACCTAGCCTTACCTTACCTAACCTGACCTTACCTGGCCATTCCCAAAACACTAATTACCCACAAAAAACAATTACCACACCTGTCCTCACCTGCTAAATGACCTTAAACCCAAACACCAATCCCATTCAAGACAAACAAACGAACAAACACACAAAAATAAAACACCTAAAAAAACAATTAATTTCACGTTATTCAAAGGACTTCATCTCAAGAGCCCCGCAGCATCCCTCTTTAACCCCTTATTTCCCAGCCTCACAGGACTCCCCCGCTACTCTGCAGGATATGAAGGATTCCCAGATAATCCATGAAGTTAACTGCCAAAGGACATCACGCACCGAGCAGTAATTGAGGAGATATTGTCAAAAATGTCACCGCTGTCCCGCCGCTCCGACCCTCAGCAAGCGTCTTGTTTACAAAGATGGCGCGGCGCGGGAGGTTCAAATATGGGCAAAATTTCCGGTTTTTTATGTTTTTCTTTGTTTTTGCTGTCTTTATTCACTGTTTCCTTGTTTTTTCGGTATTTTCTTGATGTTTTTGTCCCTTTGCTGCTTTTGTGTATCTGTGTGGCTCGTAAAGATGGTGGAGAAAGGCGCAGGGGGTTCAAATCCTGGTTCATATGTGGTCAAATTTTCCGTTTTTTTATGTTTTTTCTTTGTTTTCTGTCTTTTTTTTATGATTTGTTTGTTTCTTTCGGTGTTTTCTTGATGGTTTTGTCCCTTTGCTGGTTTTGTGTATCTGTGTGGCTCGTAAAGATGGTGGAGAAAGGCGCGGGGGGTTCAATTGTGGTCAAATTTTCCGTTTTTTTATGTTTTTTCTTTGTTTTCTGTCTTTTTTATGGTTTGTTTGTTTCTTTCGGTGTTTTCTTGATGGTTTTGTCCCTTTGCTGGTTTTGTGTATCTGAATTGCTCGTAAAGATGGTGAAAAAATGCGCGGGAGGTTCAAATGTGGTTAAATTTTCCGTTTTTTTATGTTTTTTCTTTGTTTTCTGTCTTTCTTTATGGATTGTTTGTTTATTTCGGTGTTTTCTTGATGGTTTTGTCCCTTTGCTGGTTTTGTGTATTTGTCTGGGTCGTAAAGATGGTGAAAAAAGGCGCGGGAGGTTCAAATGTGTTAAAATTTTTCTTTATTTTTGTTCTAAGTCTTTGCTGTCTTTCTTTATGGTTTGTTTGTTTATTTCGGTGTTTTCTTGATGGTTTTGTCCCTTTGCTGGTTTTGTGTATCTGAATTGCTCGTAAAGATGGTGAAAAAATGCGCGGGAGGTTCAAATGTGTTAAAATTTTTCTTTATTTTTTTTCTTTGTTTTTGCTGTCTTTATTCATGGTTTGTTTGTTTATTTCGGTGTTTTCTTGATGGTTTTGTCCCTTTGGTGCTTTTGTGTACCTGTTCGGTTTGTAAGGATGGCGGAGAAAGGCGCGGGAGGTTCAAATGTGAGGGATTTTCTTAAAAATTTTGTTTACATTGTGTGGGTTCTCACCGAGAGGCGACCGTGGTGTAACGGTTAGCACGTACGCCCGGCAAGCGGAAGGTCCAGGGTTCGATCCCCGGGGAGGTGCCTGCCTTGTCTGGTGAGCCCCCTACCACTCCAACATACATGATTTACGGCAGGGATTCAGAATAGAGATAGATAGATAGTTTCATGCATAGATAGATTGATAGAGGAACAGGAGGAGGAGGAAGAGGAATAAGAAGAGAACGAGGAAATAAAGAAGAAATAATAATAATAATAATAATAATAATAAAAGTAATAACGATATCAACACGAAGAAATGAGAGGAAAAATGACATTCCTTTTCCAGTGTAGAGCGGATTAGGGCGGCTCCAATCTCTCTCTCTCTCTCTCTCTCTCTCTCTCTCTCTCTCTCTCTCTCAGGTGTTCTCATTCCCATGTTATGTAATGTAAGATAACAAATATATATAACCATTCTTTTTTTTTTTCTTTTTTTCTTTTTTTTTGCTTTATTTTCTTATCTATCTTTCTTTTTCTTATTTCTCTTTCGTCTTCCTTTTCTTTTCTTCTATTTTCTTATTTCTCCTTCTTTTCCTCCTTCCTTATTTGTCCTTTTCCTTCTTTTATACTTCTTGTTTTTTTTCTGTCTCCCATTTTTCGATTCTTCCTTTTTCTATCTTCGTTTTTAATTTCTCCTTTTTTATCCATTTCTCAATTTCCTATTTCTCCTTTTCGTTTTCTTTTCTTTTTCTTCTTCTTAATATTTCTCCTTTTTCTATCCCTTCTTTTTCTATTCCTTCTTTTTCAATTTCTCCTTTTTTTTCAATTTCTCCATTTTCTATTTTTCCTTTTTGGTTTTTCTTTCTCTATTTCGTCTTTCCTTTTCTATTTCTTCTTCTTAATATTTCTTCTTTTTCTATTCCTTCTTTTTCAATTTCTCCTTTTTTTCCATTTCTTAATTTTCTATTTCTCCTTTTCGGTTTTTCTTTCTCTATTTCTCCTTTCCTTTTCTATTTCTTCTTCTTAATATTTCTCCATTTTTTCTATTTCTCTTTATTTATATTTCTCCTTCTTCATTAATTAACAGAACACCGATATAATCATAGGCCTACGGGACCCTTCTCATCTGGGGGGGGGGGGGGGTGAACACTTCTATGCCTATATCAATAACACAAACCATTAAAACCATTTTCTCAAACACTTAAAAAAAAAAAACCCACCTTTCTCGAACCATCTCCTTACACCATCACGTCAGTTAGGTATGCACAGTGAGTCGCCCAGGTGTAAGATAACTAATTAACTTGATAAGGGCAGGTACACAACAGCACGTGGGAACAACCTCACCTGTGGGCGGCCGAAAAGGTATATGGGTAAATATATAGGTAGTAGGTAGAGGTAGGTCAAGGTAGATCAAGAGGAAGGGAACAGATAGGGTCGAAGAAGAAGGAAAGAAAGGGGAAGGAAAAAAGACTGAAAAAGTAAGTAGGTCAATAGATAGGTAGTAGGTCAAGGTAGGTCAAGTTAGGTCAAGTTAGGTCAAGGTAGGTCAAGAGGAAGGATAATGAAGAGAGTAACAGCAAACAATAACAACAAGAACTAGAGAAACAACAAACAATAACAACAAGAACTAGAATGAAAAAATAAGTAAAATGAGGAAGAAATAAAATGAGAAAAAAAACAAAACAAAAAAAAAAAAGAAATACAAACTTAAAAACCCAAACAAACCTCATAAGAAACATAACCATGGGAGGCGGTGGCAGAGTGGTCAGCGCGTCGACATGGTGAACCCGAGGACCTTAGTTCGAATCCCACCACCAGACACGGGCAATTTTCAGGCATCGCCGTGTGTCTGAAGGTTACCCACATACTGTCATCTATCCATCCATCTATCTATCTGTCTGTCTATTTGTCTATCTATCTATCTATCAATGTATCTATCTATCTAACAATGTATTTATCTATCTATCTATCTGTCTATCTATCTATCAATGTATCTATCTATCTATCTATCTATCTCTATTCTGAATCCCTGCCGTAACTCATGAAAAAAAAGTAAAAAAAAGAATCCCTCACATTTGAACCGCCCGCGCGTTTCTCCACCTTAATTTCATCGACTTTGGTCAAGAGGAGTACCGGGGGGGCAGCATGGGCCAGGCAAGAGTCACACAACACGGCAGTCACTATAAATAAAATCCGCCCGTGCCACTAACGAGATGGGTCCGTCCGAGAGATCCTTCAGGAGAGCCTACCAGCGCTATAGCCGGCACGTAAGAAAAAAAAAAAAATAATAAAAAAGTTTGGTGGAAAGGAAGGAAGGTAGGCAGGAAAGAAATATATTATGTGTGAATGGGCGTGAATGATGAATGTATCCTGTGTGTGTGTGTGTGTGTGTGTGTGTGTGTGCGTGCGTGCGTGTGTGTGTGTGTGCGCGCGTGTGTGTGCGTGCGTGTGCTTGTCATCACCATCACCCAAGAGAAGACTACAAATGAAGGGAAGTTACGAATATGTGAAATGAAGAAAAATAACAAAACAAAACAAACAAACAAACAGGGAAAATAGAAAATAAAAGGACAGAGGGAAAGATAGAATTTAAGAGATGAACAAAAATAGAACAAACACACACACACACACACACACACACACACACACACACGCACACCAGAGAGAGGACGGGCAGGTACCATAATATAAACACAATCGCGCGCACGTGTCACATTGCGTCACCTCCTCCCCGCCCGCAGCCTTTGTTGAGAAATATTCCTTTATTTAGATATTTCTAGTCAGTTGCATTTCCTTCTTAAAATATTCATCATTGTCGTCATCATTGTAGTGCGTGAGCCGCCTGTTGGGTTAGTCTACGGATACTTACTCTGCGATCGGGACACCTCTTTGGCCGACTGGTTCAGGGGTCGCTTTCCCATCTCGTTGGTCGCGGGTTCGATTCCCAGGGCCGGTGTTTGGTGACAGGCAGAGGTCGCGAGGAGATAGTGAAGAGAATTTCGGGCAATAGTTAGTTAGTTAGTTTATTGACCAAAAGTGCAAATTTACAGTATACAGAGAAAGGTACAAAATTTACAGTATTTTTAAAATTTTTTTACAGTATACAGAGAAAGTACAAATACAGTAAAGGTACAAAATTTACAGTATACAGAGAGAAAGGCACAAAATTTACAGTATACAGAGAAAGGTACAAAATTTACAGTATACAGAGAAAGGTACAAAATTTACAGTATACAGAGAAAGGTACAAAATTTACAGTATACAGAGAAAGGTACAAAATTTACAGTATACAGAGAAAGGTACAAAATTTACAGTATACAGAGAAAGGTACAAAATTTACAGTATACAGAAAGGTACAAAATTTACAGTATACAGAGAAAGGTACAAATTTACAGTATACAGAGAAAGGTACAAAATTTACAGTATACAGAGAAAGGTACAAAATTTACAGTATACAGAGAAAGGTACAAAATTTACAGTATACAGAGAAAGGTACAAAATTTACAGTATACAGCGAAAGGTACAAAATTTACAGTATACAGAGAAAGGTACAAAATTTACAGTATACAGAGAAAGGTACAAAATTCCCATTCGTCCAAATAAAGAAATATACTTTTACAAGCTTACACCATTACTGAACAAACGATAAACACACACACTCACACACACACACACACACACACACACACACACACACACACACACACACACATACACACAAGAATAAAAGAAGATACAACAGATGAATAGATCAATGTAAGGTAAAGGTGGGTGCATACGCCATGGCTGCGCGTGGCTGCGGTGCACATCTCCGAACCGTTGGCCCTTTCAGCCCCAATCACCCCGGGTCGCATATTCCCGAAGTCTCTGAGGGTATGTGCTAACCTAACCTAACCTAACCTAACCTGTCCAGTTCAAGAGTAAGAGGCACATATCCGTACAGCCGTTCCCACTCAAAATTACTTAACTCCAACCAAACCTTACATAACCTAACCTAACCTAACCTAACCTAACCTAACCTATCCTGTTCAAGAGTATAGGAGGCACATACCCGTACAGCCGTTCCCACTCAAAATTACTTAACTCCAACCAAACCTAACCTAACTTAACCTAACCTGTCCTGTTGAAGAGTAGGAGGCGCATATCTGTACATACTTTGGGAATATGCCCCCGGGACGTAGGGTTCCCACAGTTTACCTTCCCCAGGTTTCCCCAGGTACCCATTTATCAATCAGCCCGAGAGGGAGGATGAACAGGTGGGTGAGATGCACGCCGACTGCCCAGACCGCGATTCGAACCCGGGCCCGCGGAGTAATAGCCGGGCACCCTAACCAGTATTTCATGGAGGCGCGAGTGAGATAGATAGATAGATAGTAGGATAGGTAAACGCAGCAAGGTTAGAGGAAGTTTAAAAAGATGAGTCACGGGTGGAAATGGTTTCTTTTGATGGGAACTAATGCATGTGACAGAAGGAAGAGGAGGAGGAGGAGGAGGAGGAAGAGGGGAAAGCAGGGGAAGGAGGAGGAGGAGGAGGGGGCGAGTACGGAGGGAGAGGAAGCAACAGAAAGGGAGGGAAATGAGTGAGGGAGAGAGATAAAGAGAGGAGGGTAAGGGGGTCAGTATGCATAGGTATATAAGCTACAGGAAAGACTCATCAACGTGGCAGCCTCGCAGACCTCGCCATGAACAGGTGTGTGTGTGTGTGTGTGTGTGTGTGTGTGTGTGTGTGTGTGTGTGTGTTTACGTTAAGATTCACTACGATTCACTACCTTCAATAATTTCGCTATTAATAACCTCTCTTTTCTCTTTAGTACAATTTTCCCTTCAACAACAACAACAACAACAAAATAAAGTTAATATTTCTACTAATTCTTCGTTTCGCCTCCCTAAACAAACTCCAAGTCCATTTTCTTTGACTAAACACTCTCCTCATTCTCTCCGTTTTCTTTCAAGTCTTTCTATAAACCATTTTCTATCATACACTCATCCCATTCTTCATATTTTCCATTCTGTAACCCATTTTCTTTGACTATACACCCTTCCCATTCTCTCCGTTTTCTTTCAAGTCTTTCTATAACCCATTTTCTATCATTCACTCATCCCATTCTTCCTATTTTCCATTCTATAACCCATTTTCTTTTCCACAGCTTTCCCATTTTCTCCATTTTTTTTCCCAGTAACAACAACAAAAATGGTCAATAATCCACTAATTCTCTGTTTCGCCTCCACAAAAACTCCTATCGACCCTTAACGTCAATTTTTTCCCTTCCTACAAAATCTGAAAATCTAACACTGGCGCTGGATTGGCCATTTCTTCTTCTTCTTCAACAAAACTGGTTAATAATCCACTAATTCTCTGTTTCGCCTCTACAAAAAACTCCTATCATAATTTTTCCCCTTTCTACAAAATCTGAAAATCTAACACTGGCGCTGGATTGACCATTTCTTCTTCTTCTTCAACAAAAATGGTCAATAATCCACTAATTCTCTGTTCCGCCTCTACAAAAACTCCTATCGACCCTTAACGTCAAATTTTTCCCTTCCTACAAAATCTGAAAACCTATCAATGGCGCTGGATTGACCATTTCTTCTTCTTTTTCTGTAGGTTATTGTCCCTGGCCGCGGTGGTGGTGGTGGTGGCGGCTGAAGGATACGACTCTCCCTCCTGTGATGGTAAGCAAGCCATCGTCCACCTCTTTGAATGGAAGTGGACGGACATAGCGGCGGAGTGTGAGCGCTTCCTGGGACCCAATGGCTTCTGCGGTGTTCAGGTGAGGGATCCAACACCTTTAGTATACCTGTTGTTAGTTCGTGTTTGTGGGTTGATGTTTTTTGGGGGGGTTTAGTCGCTTTTGTGGGTTCCAGAGATGGTTTTAGGAGTGAGGGAGATAAGAGAGAGAGGAGATAAGGGAGAATGAGATACAGGAGGAGGAGAGGGAGAGGAGAGGGGAAGAAACGAGAATGAGAGGAAGGAAATGAAGTAATGTGATGAGAAGGAAGAAGGGAGAAACAGGAAGGAAGGAAGAAGGAAGAGACGAGAAAGAGGAGAGGGAAAGAAAGTGAAATAATGAAAAGAAAGAAGAGAGATTAGAGGAAGAGGGAAGGAGGGAAGGAAAAATAGAGGAAACGAGAGATAAAGAAAGGGAAGGGAATTACAGTGACTCCCATGACCCTTAACGGTGCCAAATCCCTTCTTCAGATCTTCAAACACATAAACAAAGACTAATGCTGGGATCACACATCTACTACTACTACTACTACTACTACTACTACTACTACTATATTGTTTAAGAGAGAGAGAGAGAGAGAGAGAGAGAGAGAGAGAGAGAGAGAGAGAGAGAGAGAGAGAGAGAGAGAGAGAGAAGAGGGAAAATACAAAACAAGCAAAAAGGGAAGCAAGAAGGAAAGAGGGAAACGGATGCTGCCCCGGAAGCCATCCCAAGGTCACTTCAAAGCCTGTATTTCACGGGAACGATTTTGCTCGGGACCCAGACCTTCGGGCGGTGACTTTCGCGCAGCTGCTGTGCGAACATGACATGCACTAATCACACGAGGATGCTACGTTTGATAGGCATTGGGTAATCTTGGTCTTGACCTTGACTTTCAGGGACCGTGTAACCTACTTTCAAGTAGAAATAAATGTTGATTAATATCTCTCAGTCATATTATGTTTTAGTATAGTAATTCTTACACCGAAAACAAAAATGCATTTACATTAAATTCACACCTCACCCTTCTCCCTCCCTCCCTCCCTCACCTCACCTGGATGAATGAGATGAATTTGAGAGTTGCTCAGTTGATACAAATACGGCTGGAGATTTAAATGTAATAGTTAACAGTTTTAAAGACAGAGAAAGCAGACGGTGAATGAATCACAAGTGCTCACGAGTAGTATTGTGGAACGACAACATTGGATTGCAAAAGACTTAATCAGAACCTAAGTAGGAATAAATACGATATATGCAAGGTCCCTTCCTACCTATAACTACTCCAAGTGGTATAAGTAGAGAGAGAGAGAGAGAGAGAGAGAGAGAGAGAGAGAGAGAGAGAGAGAGAGAGAGAGAGAGAGAGAGAGAGAGAGAGGAGAAAAGGAAGGAGAGAAAGATCACAGAACATCCAGAAAAGGATTTAAACACACACACACACACACACACACACACACACACACACACTGGAAGAGGATGACTTGCCTAGCTCACCCTGCCTCCCGGAGTTCATTTGTGGTGGTCTTCAGGACAGCCTTGGGCCACTCGCGATGACTCCCTTTATTCGAACAGGAAATCAATATACACATAAAGCTGGAGTCTTTGAAACAAATCTTCAAACACAAAAACAAAGACTAAATCCCTTCTTCAGATCTTCAAACACAAAACCAACGACTAAATCCCTTCTTCAGATCACAAAACCAACGACTAAATCCCTTCTTCAGGTACCCAAACACAAAAAACAAAGACTAAATCCCTTCTTCAGATCTTCAAACACAAAAACAACGACTAAATCTCTTCTTCAGATCTTCAAACACAAAAACAACGACTAAATCTCTTCTTCAGATCTTCAAACACAAAACCAACGACTAAATCCCTTCTTCAGATCTTCAAACACAAAAACAACGACTAAATCCCTTCTTCAGATCTTCAAACACAAAACCAACGACTAAATCCCTTCTTCAGATCTTCAAACAATCCCTTCTTAAGATCTTCAAACACAAAAACAACGACTAAATCTCTTCTTCAGATCTTCAAACACAAAAACAACGACTAAATCCCTTCTTCAGATCTTCGAACACAAAAACAACGACTAAATCTCTTCTTCAGATCTTCGAACACAAAAACAACGACTAAATCTCTTCTTCAGATCTTCGAACACAAAAACAACGACTAAATCTCTTCTTCAGATCTTCAAACACAAAAACAACGACTAAATCTCTTCTTCAGATCTTCAAACAATCCCTTCTTAAGATCTTCGAACACAAAAACAACGACTAAATCTCTTCTTCAGATCTTCAAACACAAAAACAACGACTAAATCTCTTCTTCAGATCTTCAAACAATCCCTTCTTCAGATCTTCGAACACAAAAACAACGACTAAATCTCTTCTTCAGATCTTCAAACACAAAAACAACGACTAAATCTCTTCTTCAGATCTTCAAACAATCCCTTCTTCAGATCTTCGAACACAAAAACAACGACTAAATCTCTTCTTCAGATCTTCAAACAATCCCTTCTTCAGATCTTCGAACACAAAAACAACGACTAAATCTCTTCTTCAGATCTTCGAACACAAAAACAACGACTAAATCTCTTCTTCAGATCTTCAAACACAAAAACAACGACTAAATCTCTTCTTCAGATCTTCAAACACAAAAACAAACACTAAATCCCTTCTTCAGATCTTCAAACAATCCCTTCTTAAGATCTTCAAACAAAAAAACAACGACTAAATCTCTTCTTCAGATCTTCAAACACAAAAACAAACACTAAATCCCTTCTTCAGATCTTCAAACACAAAAACAACGACTAAATCCCTTCTTCAGATCTTCAAACACAAAAACAAACACTAAATCCCTTCTTCAGATCTTCAAACACAAAAACAAACACTAAATCCCTTCTTCAGATCTTCAAACACAAAAACAAACACTAAATCCCTTCTTCAGATCTTCAAACAATCCCTTCTTCAGATCTTCAAACAAAAAAACAACGACTAAATCCCTTCTTCAGGCCTTCAAACACAAAAAACAAACACTAAAATCCTTCTTCAGATCTTCAAACACAAAAACAACGACTAAATCCCTTCTTCAGATCTTCAAACACAAAAACAACGACTAAATCCCTTCTTCAGATCTTCAAACAATCCCTTCTTAAGATCTCCGAACACAAAAACAACGACTAAATCTCTTCTTCAGATTTTCAAACACAAAAACAACGACTAAATCTCTTCTTCAGATTTTCAAACACAAAAACAACGACTAAATCTCTTCTTCAGATCTTCAAACACAAAAACAACGACTAAATCCCTTCTTCAGATCTTCAAACAATCCCTTCTTAAGATCTTCGAACACAAAAACAACGACTAAATCTCTTCTTCAGATCTTCAAACACAAAAACAACGACTAAATCCCTTCTTCAGATCTTCAAACAATCCCTTCTTAAGATCTTCGAACACAAAAACAACGACTAAATCTCTTCTTCAGATCTTCAAACACAAAAACAACGACTAAATCCCTTCTTCAGATCTTCAAACAATCCCTTCTTAAGATCTTCGAACACAAAAACAACGACTAAATCCCTTCTTCAGATCTTCAAAGAATCCCTTCTTAAGATCTTCGAACACAAAAACAACGACTAAATCCCTTCTTAAGATCTTCGAACACAAAAACAACGACTAAATCCCTTCTTAAGATCTTCGAACACAAAAACAACGACTAAATCCCTTCTTAAGATCTTCGAACACAAAAACAACGACTAAATCCCTTCTTAAGATCTTCGAACACAAAAACAACGACTAAATCCCTTCTTAAGATCTTCGAACACAAAAACAACGACTAAATCCCTTCTTCAGATCTTCAAACAATCCCTTCTTAAGATCTTCGAACACAAAAACAACGACTAAATCCCTTCTTAAGATCTTCGAACACAAAAACAACGACTAAATCCCTTCTTCAGATCTTCAAACACAAAAACAAACACTAAATCCCTTCTTCAGATCTTCAAACAATCCCTTCTTAAGATCTTCGAACACAAAAACAACGACTAAATCCCTTCTTCAGATCTTCAAACAATCCCTTCTTAAGATCTTCAAACACAAAACCAAACACCAAATCCCTTCTTCAGATCTTCAAACACAAAAACAAACACTAAATCCCTTCTTCAGATCTTCAAACAATCCCTTCTTAAGATCTTCGAACACAAAAACAACGACTAAATCCCTTCTTCAGGCCTTCAAACAATCCCTTCTTAAGATCTTCAAACACAATACCAACGACTAAATCTCTTCTTCAGGCCTTCAAACACCAAAAACAAACACTAAAATCCTTCTTCAGATCTTCAAACACAAAAACAACGACTAAATCCCTTCTTCAGATCTTCAAACAATCCCTTCTTCAGGTCTTTCAATACATAAACAAACACTAAATCCCTTCTTCAGATACACAAACACAAGGCAACAAGCAACACACCTCACCCTTCCCTCCCTTCACAGGTATCCCCGCCCATGGAGCACGCCGTCATCGGTGAGAGTGGGTACCCGTGGTGGCAGCGTTACCAACCAGTCTCCTACCTGATTGAGTCTCGTTCCGGCACCAGACAGGAGTTTATCGACATGACCCAGCGGTGCAATGCCGTGGGGGTGAGGTGAGGAGGGGAAAAGGGACGGGGAGGGATGCATGATGAATATATATGAGTTTATTGGGGGGTGTATGATGAAGATGAGTTTAAGAGGAAAATGTCCAGAAGGAATGATCATAAGGAAGAAATGTATGCATGGTTAGAGACGTTTTTTAAGAGGAAAGTGTAAAGAAAAAACAGCTAAAGAGGATAAGAAAAAGAACTAGACGAAACGAGAAGACGATAAAGGAGACAGAAATAGTGAAGAAAAAGATTAGAAGACCAAAGCAGGAATAAAAAGTGGATACAGAAAAGAGAAATAATACAAGGAGACAGAAATAGTGAAGAGGAAGATTAGAACAACAAAGCAGGAATAAAAAGTGGATACAGAAAAGAGAAATAATACAAGGAGACAGAAATAGTGAAGAGGAAGATTAGAAGAACAAAGCAGGAATGAAAAGTGGATACAGACAAGAGAAATAATACAAGGAGGAGAAATAGAAGGAGCAAAACATTAGGAATAAAACTATAATATTAGGAAAAGACCCCCCCTCCCCCCCCATCTTCACCCACCACCTTCCCCCTCCCCCCCTCAATCTTCACCCACCACCTCCCCCCCCTCTCCCCATCTTCACCCATCACCAATACCTCCCCCTTCACCCCCTTCTTCACCGCCCCCTTCAGGATCGTGGTAGACGCAGTAGTCAACCACATGACGGGCCTGGGGCGGTCTGGGACGGGGTCGGGCGGCAGCTCCTTCAATGCCGATAACCTGGACTTCCCCGGCGTGCCCTTCTCCAGCTCGGACTTCACGCCAAGGGATATGTGCCCCTCGTCCAACGGTGAGGAGGAGGAGGAGGAGGAGGAGGAGGAGAAAGAAGCAGCTAACAAGTATTTTCATTACCACAACCAAGCGCATAAAACTAACAAACAAACACTAACACAACTAACACCACCACTAACAGCCCCAACCACTAACCAACCCATCACAATCTAACGCTAACTCAATCTCAACCACCACCACCACCACTAACTCCTCCTCCTCCTTCTGCCACTTCTACAGGCCAAATCAATGACTATAGCAATGTGGACGAAGTGCGTAACTGTTACCTGGTGGGGTTGACCGACCTCTACGGCGGGTCGGACTACGTGAGGCAGAAGGTCGCCGACTACTACAACGATCTCATCAACATCGGCGTCATGGGCTTCAGGGTCGACGCCGCTAAGCACATGTGGCCCGGGGTAAGAGGAGATGGAGGAGGAGGAGGAGGAGGAGGAAGAGGAGGAGGCTAGTAGTTGTAATAGTAACCCATTTTCTTTGATTCTACACACTTCCCATCCACTCCGTTTTCTGTTCAGTCTCTCACGTATCCCATTCTCTCTCAAACACCCTTCCCATTCTTTCAAGCCCTTTCCTACACCGTTTTCTATTACACACTCTTCCCATTCTCTCTCTCATACATCCTTCCCATTCTCTCAAGCCCTCTCCCATCCCATTTTCTATGACACACTCTTCCCATTCTCTCTTATACACCCTTCCCATTCTCGCATGCCATTTCCTATCCCGTTTTCTATAACATACTCTTCTCATTCTCTCTCAAACACACTTCCCATTCTCTTTAGCTATTTCCTAACCCATTTTCTTTGATTCCACACACTTCCCATTCTCTCCGTTTTCTTTACAAGCTTTCACGTTTCCCATTCTCTCTCTCCAGGACCTTGAGGCCATCCAGGGTCTGACCAATGACCTTAATACCAATGCAGGGTTCCCGGCTGGCACTCGACCGTTCTTCTTCCACGAGGTTATCGACCAGGGTGGCGAACCAATCACAGTGAACGAGTATTTCAGTGTGGGTGAGTGCTCGTCTTTTTGTATAAGTTCCCCTTTCAATAGTCTCATTTAATCTCTTCATCTCCTCCTCCATCTCCTCCTCTTTCTTCTACTTCTCATTTTCCTTATTTCTCCCAGTCTTCCTTTTCTGCTCAATCGCACTTTTTAACTTAACTCATTTTCTCACCCACTAACTTCTCTCTTCTTCTCATCATCTCCTCCTCCTCCTCCTCCTCCTCCTTCTATATACTTCTCATTTTCCTTATTTCTCCCAGTCTTCCTTTTCTTTTCAATCGCACTTAACTCATCTCCTCACCCACTAACCTCTCTCTTCTTCTCTTCATCTCCTCCTCTTCCTCTTCTTCTACTAATTCAATAACCTCCTCCTCTTCTTCATCTCCTCCTCTTCCTCCTCTTCTGCTAATCCACTAACCTTTTACTCCTCTTCCTCCTCTTCTACAAATCCACTATTCTCCTCGTTCTCATCATCTCCTCCTCCTCCTCCTCCTCTCCTTCAGGGCGTACCACGGAGTTCAGGTTCTGCAAGAAGATCGCATGGGGAATCAACGCCTTCGACCAGCTTGGAGGCGTTTATGACCCTGGGTGGGGAATGGCGCCGTCCGACAAGGCCCTCGTGTTCGTTGATAACCATGACAACCAGAGAGGACATGGCGGCGCTGGGGACGTTCTCACCCATCAATCGGTAAGGGGAAGGGATGGGGAAGAAGTGGGGAATGGGGGGTGAATGGGGGAGAAGAAGGGGAAGAAGAAGTAGCCAATTCCTTCTTCATTTCTCTTCAGCAATATCTTAAAGCCTCATTCTCTCTTCCTAATACCCAAGAAGGAGCCAATCCCTTCTTCCTTCACATCCTAAACCCCATTCTCTCTTCCTAATACCCCACGAAGTAGCCAATCCCTTCTCCCTTCACATCCTAAACCCCATTCTCTCTTCCTAATACCCCAAGAAGTAGCCAATCCCTTCTTCCTTCACATCCTAAACCTCATTCTCTCTTCCTAATACCCCAAGAAGTAGCCAATCCCTTCTTCCTTCACATCCTAAACCCCATTCTCTCTTCCTAATAAACAAAGAGGTAGCCAATCCCTTCTTCCTTCACATCCTAAACCCCATTCTCTCTTCCTAATACCCCAAGAAGTAGCCAATCCCTTCTTCCTTCACATTCTAAACCCCATCCTCTCTTCCTAATACCCCAAGAAGTAGCCAATCCCTTCTTCCTTCACATCCTAAACCCCATTCTCTCTTCCTAATACCCCAAGAAGTAGCCAATCCCTTCTTCCTTCACATTCTAAACCCCATTCTCTCTTCCTAATACCCCAAGAAGTAGCCAATCCCTTCTTCCTTCACATCCTAAACCCCATTCTCTCTTCCTAATACCCCAAGAAGTAGCCAATCCCTTCTCCCATATCCTAAAACCCCAAACACACACACACTTCATTTAGCCTTCCTTCCCTCCTCATCTTCACCTCTCTCTCCTCCTCTGTTTCCTCCTTCCCTCCCATCTTTATCACGCTTCACATCTTCAGCCCAGTGACATTTTCTTTCTCTCCTTTCTCTCTCTTTTCTCTCATTCTCTCAATCCCTTTTCTCCCAATAGCCGAAGGAGTACAAGATGGGCGTGTCGTTCATGCTAGCCCACGACTACGGCTTCGCGAGGGTCATGAGCAGCTACTACTTCGACAACTCTGATCAAGGGCCGCCAGGGAGCTCAAACGGCGGCTCCACGGACAGTGTTACCATCAACGCCGACGGGTCTTGCGGCGGCGGCTGGGTGTGTGAGCATCGCTGGAACCCGATTACGAAGATGGTGGGTGTTGATGGTGGTGGTGGTGGTGGTGGTAGTGATGATTCTCAAGCAAACCCATTCCAACTCATTCCTGCTCACTTTAACCCATTCCTAGGCATTCCAGCCCCATTCCTGTCCCCAGCAAACCCATTCCAAGGCATTCCTGCTCACTTTAACCCATTCCTAGGCATTCCAACCCCATTCTCGTCACCAGCAAACCCATTCCAAGGCATTCCTGCTCACTTTAACCCATTCCTAGTCATTCCAGCCCCATTCCTGTCCACAGCAAACCCATTCCAAGGCATTCCTGCTCACTTTAACCCATTCCTAGTCATTCCAACCCGATTCTCGTCACTTGCAAACCCATTCCAAGGCATTCCTGCTCACTTTAACCCATTCCTAGTCATTCCAACCCCATTCTCGTCACTTGCAAACCCATTCCAAGGCATTCCTGCTCACTTTAACCCATTCCTAGTCATTCCAACCCCATTCTCGTCACCAGCAAACCCATTCCAAGGCATTCCTGCTCACTTTAACCCATTCCTAGGCATTCCAGCCCCATTCCTGTCCCCAGCAAACCCATTCCAAGGCATTCCTGTTCACTTTAATCCATTCCAAGTCATTCCAACCCCATTCTCGTCACCAGCAAACCCTTTCCAAAGCATTCCAGTTCACCCTAACCCATTCCTACTCCCTCCAACGCCATTCCTGTCCACAGCAAACCCATTCCAAACCATTCCAATTAACCCTAACCCATTCCTATTCCCTCCAACGCCATTCCTGTCCACAGCAAACCCATTCCAATGCATTCCAATTAACCCTAACCCATTCCTATTCCCTCCAACGCCATTCCTATCCACAGCAAACCCATTCCAAGGCATTCCAGTTCACTCTAACCCATTCCTACCCATTCCCGTCCGCAGGTGCAATTCAGGAACGCCGTGGCGGGAACATCGATCGAGAACTGGTACCAGGTTGGCGATAACGTGGCTTTCTCCCGCGGCAACAAAGGATTCTTCGCTATGTCAAAATACGGCTCCTTCGACATGACCCTTCAGACAGGTGAGGAGATGAGGCTCTTCCCTTTATCTTCTCTATCTTTCTTTCTTCCTTCCTATCTACCTTTTATCTACCTCTCTGTACCTCTCTACTTTTTATCTTTTTTTATCTTTCTTTCCTTCAACTTTCCTTCCTTCCTTCCTCTACCTTTTATCTACCTCTCTATTCCTTCCTCTTTATCTTTTCTATCTTTCTTTCCTTCAACTTTTCTTCCTTCCTTCCTCTACCTTTTATCTACCTCTCTATTCCTTCCTCTTTATCTTTTCTATCTTTCTTTCTTTCAACTTTCCTTCCTTCCTTCCTCTCTACCTTTCTCTACCTCTCTGTATCTTCCTCTTTATCTTCTCTATCTTTCTTTCTTTCAACCTTCCTTCCTTCTCTACCTCTCTGTATCTTCCTCTATCTTCTATTTTTCTTCCTTTCAACCTCCCTTCCTATCTTTCCAATCTCTCTTCTTCTCTTCCTCCTCCTTTCTATTCTCCATTCTTATTCCAACCTTCCTTTCTAACTCTCCCTTTCATCCTCTTCTATTTTCTCTATGTCCTCTCTTTCTCACCATCTTAGGCCTGCCCGCGGGGACCTACTGTGAGCTCATCAGTGGTTGCTCCCAGATGGTGACAGTGAACGGTGACGGCACTGCCCAAATCACCATCAACAACAGTGAGGACCCCATCTTTGCCATCTGCGTGGGCTGTGACGGTTCTGGACCCACGATTGACCCATGTAAGTCTGTGTGAGTGTGTGTGTGTGTGTGTTTGTATGTGTTTTTTTGTGTACGTTAATGTGTATGTGTGTGTACGTGTGTGGTATTGACCTATGTAAACCTGTATATATGTGTGTGTGTGTGTGTGTGTGTGTGTATGTGATGTTGGTTTGTGTACGTTAATGTTTATGTGTGTGTATGTTACGTATGAAGTATTGATCTATGTAAACCTCAATGTGTGTAGTATTGTCCTATGTAAACCTATGTCTGTGTGTGTGTGTGTATGTGTGTGTGTGTGTGTGTACTGTTGATCCATGTATGCGTATATGTGTAAATGCGTAGGATATGAGGTCATTAGCAGTTCATACAATCATACTGTATAAAAAAACAAATATCGGTTGCTGTCAGATCACCGCAGCGTTTTATTCTTCCTTCCCTGAACTTTTTATTTTTTTACATGTGGCTTATAGCGCCGGTAGTCTTTTCTTCTATAGAGGCCTGATGCTCCGCCCGTGCCCGTCATGGCGCAGACAATTGTTTATAGTGGCGCTATTATTATTGGCTCATGCTGGCCCCCGGAGCTCATTCTTGATTTCCCTTGCACAGCTTCTAGAGTCCGGGTTGATGGTGGTCTTCAGGACAGCATGTGGGTAGTCTTAGGCCACTCGGCGGTTACTGAAAAATCCCAGGTGGTTAGCGGCGGATTCGAACTCGTATCATGGAAGACATGCCGCTAACCACTCAGCCACCGCCTTCCCAAAAGTAGAATGCATGAAGTAGCACGCACTACAAGATATAGGAATTGTTTATCGAGCGCCTTCGTAACCTAACCTCCCTTCTCTTCCTAACCTAACCTAACCTAACCTAACCTAACCTAACCTCCCTTCTCTTCCTAACCTAACCTAACCTAACCTAACCTAACCTAACCTAACCTAACCTAACCTCCCTTCTCTTCCTAACCTAACCTAACCTATCCACTCCTCTCCCTTCCTCCCTCTCAGCCCTCACTAGTAATACCACCCACTACAAGATATAGGAACTGTTTATCGAGCACCTTCGTAACCTAACCTCCCTTCTCTTCCTAACCTAACCTAACTTTTCCACTCCTCTCCCTTCCTTACTCTCAGCCCTCACCACCACGCCCGGCCCCACGCAGCCTCCAGTCACCGGCCAGGCCAGAACCGTCGTCTTCGTGCACAAGCAGACGAGCGTGGGACAAGACCTCTTCGTGCGCGGTGGGATTGACTCCGAGCACAGGCCAGGTGAGATAACCGCCACTACTACTACTACTACTACTACTACTACTACTACTACTACTCAACGTTGCTAGATTATCGTACTCAGAGCATAGTATTTACCGCTTTTTGACGCCTAACTATTGCCAAGAAACATCAGGAATTAACTATTTTAACGCTAAATATAAATGAATCTAGTTATTTGGGACCAGGAGACAGATTTTGGGGCCGGAAGTTGATACGACAATCTGGCATCGTTATTACTACTACTACTACTACTACTACTACTACTACTACTACTACTACTACTTCTACCAGGTTGTACTGAAAACGCCGAGACTGACGCATGCGCAATAGACATCGAAACGAACAGTCTCGGGGCGGAGGATCACTATGCTAAGTACGACGCTTGGAGGGCTGGGGACACGAAGCTCGACTGGTACGGTCCCCAAGCCTCCCAGGGCACCTACTTGGGGACTGCAGCCTCCGGTACCCCCATGGCCTGGACCACGAGCGATTCAGGAGCGAGTGGCCATCAGGATTTGAACACGTGAGTAAGGGTATGAGGATGAGAAGGAGGAGGAGGAGGAGGAAAGGATGAAGAGGAGGAGGAGGAGGAGAAAGAGTTATAAGAACAGAAGAAGAGAAAAGGAAAGAAAAAAGGAAGATGATGATGAGAAAGAGAGGAAAAAGAAAAGGAGGTGGAAAAAGAGAAGATGAAGAGGAAGAGGAGGAAAAAGAGGAGGAGTATAAGAACAGAAGAAGAGAAAAAAAGGAAGAAAAGAGGATGATGATGAGGAAGAGGAGGAGGAAGAGAGGAAAAGGAAAAGGAGGTGGAGAAAGAGAGAAGATGAAGAGGAAGAGGAGGAAAAAGAGAAGGAGTATAAGAACAGAAGAAGAGAAAAGGAAAGAAAAAAGGAAGATGATAATGAGGAAGAGGAGGAGGAAGAGAGGAAAAGGAAAAGGAGGTGGAAAAAGAGAAGATGAAGAGGAAGAGGAGGAAAAAGAGTAGGAAAAAGAAGTATAAGAGTAGGAGATGAGAAAAAAAAGGAAGAAAAGAGGATGATGATGATGATGAGGAAGAGGAGGAGGAAGAGAGGAAAAGGAAAAGGTGGAGAAAAAAAGAAGATGAAGAGGAAGAGGAGGAAAAAGAGGAGGAAAAAGAGGTATAAGAATAGGAGAAGAGAAACAAGGAAGAAAAGAGGATGATGATGATGATGAGGAGGAGGAGGAAGAGAGGAAAAGGAAAAGGAGGTGGAGAAAGAGAGAAGATGAAGATGAAGAGGAGGAAAAAGAGGAGGAAAAAGAGGTATAAGAGTAGGAGATGAGGAAAAAAAAGGAAGAAAAGAGGATGATGATGATAATGAGGAAGAGGAGGAGGAAGAGAGGAAAAGGAAAAGGTGGAGAAAAAAAGAAGATGAAGAGGAAGAGGAGGAAAAAGAGGAGGAAAAAGAGATATAAGTGTAGGAGAAGAGAAAAAAAGGAAGAAGAGAGGATGATGATGAGGAGGAGGAGGAAGAGAGGAAAAAGAAAAGGTGGAGAAAAAAAGAAGATGAAGAGGAAGAGGAGGAAAAAGAGGAGGGAAAAGAGGAGGAAAAAGAAGTATAAGAGTAGGAGATGAGAAAAAAAAGGAAGAAAAGAGGATGATGATGATGATGATGATGAGGAGGAGGAGGAAGAGAGGAAAAAGAAAAGGTGGAGAAAAAAAGAAGATGAAGAGGAAGAGGAGGAAAAAGAGGAGGAAAAAGAGGAGGAAAAAGAGATATAAGTGAAGGAGAAGAGAAAAAAAAGGAGGAACAATTTTTTCCTTTCTTTCTACTTGCTTTTTTTTTTTTTTAACTGTGTCTTGATAGAAATTCCACACACGCTCACGTCAGTCACACGGCTCTTACGTAACACAAACACACACACACACACACACACACACACACACACACACACACACACACACATACACAAGCACAGATATAAAGAGTAGTCATCTGTATATCACATGGCGAAGTACACAGTCAGGTATTCAAGTGATGCTGTGTTTGACAAGGACTCACATACACACACACACACACACACACACACACACAGAGACACTCACTCACACACAAGACAGGACTCCACTATTCATCTTCCTTATAAAAACGGTGCGTGTCGTTACTGAATGCCTTGGGGAACACCTCGGGACCACTTCCCTGCACTTCCAGCATAGCAATGAAGTCCTGAAGGCGATATTTGAAGGTCAGGAGAGACGTGACCTCAAACTCCACTGCATAGGAAAATGGTGTTCGATGCCCTTCAAGGCTACATCCGATCCTATAAGCACGGGATTTGTCAGCTATTTGCATTGTATAAGGTGTCTGATCCCCGTTCACGGTTGCAAGCTAAGTCTAATCCTACATATATGGGATTTGTGGCGTAATTACAATAAGGTGTTCAATTCCCTACACGACTGAAAGCTTATTTCGATCCTATTAACATGGTATTTTTCACCCATTTGCATTGTATAAGGTGTTCAATTCCCTTCACGACTACAAGTTTAATTCGATCCTATTAACATCGCATTTGTCACCTAACTGCACTGTATAAGGTGTTCAATTCCCTTTTAGTCTACAAGCTGAATTATTATCCTGTCAACACGCCATTTGTCACGTAACGATAAGGTGTTGAATTCCCTTCCGAAGGTTTTAAGCATAGAAAAGAAGCCTTGAACCCTTTTCCAACAACTGATGAGATTTAAAGGCTTATAAAAAGGGGTGAGGCTAAGCTGTCGCATGGAAAGAAGGATAATATCAGGAATGAAGGGAAGGGACACTTGAAAATAACGTAGTCTTGGTAATTCAGGAAGGATGGAAGTGGATGTCTGGAGTAGAGGAATGTTAGGCTGTATGCAAATGAACAGAATATCAGGAAAACAAGGAAGAGAAAGAACAAACATGATATCAAGAATGCAAGGAAGGTATACACTTGAAAATAACGGAGTCTGAAGAATGCAAGACTTATGGAAGTGGATATGTCCGCAGTAGAGGAATGTTAGGCTGTGTGCAAATGAACAGAATATCAGGAAAACAAGGAAGAGAAAGAACAAACATGATATCAAGAATGCAAGGAAGGTATACACTTGAAAATAACGGAGTCTGAGGAATGCAAGACTTATGGAAGTGGATATGTCCGTAGTAGAGGAATGTTAGGCTGTGTGCAAATGAACAGAATATCAGGAAAACAAGGAAGAGAAAGAACAAACATGATATCAAGAATGCAAGGAAGGTATACACTTGAAAATAACGGAGTCTGAGGAATGCAAGACTTATGGAAGTGGATATGTCCGTAGTAGAGGAATGTTAGGCTGTGTGCAAAGGAACAGGATATCAGGAAAACAAGGAAAAGAAAGATAAAACATGATATCAAGAATGCAAGGAAGGTATACACTTGAAAATAACGGAGTCTGAGGAATGCAAGACTTATGGAAGTGGATATGTCCGCAGTAGAGGAATGTTAGGCTGTGTGTAAATGAACAGAATTTCAGGAAAACAAGGAAGGAAAAGAAAAAACATGATATCAAGAATGCAAGGAAGGTATACACTTGAAAATAACGGAGTCTGAGGAATGCAAGACTTATGGAAGTGGATATGTCCGCAGTAGAGGAATGTTAGGCTGTGTGTAAATGAACAGAATTTCAGGAAAACAAGGAAGGAAAAGAAAAAACATGATATCAAGAATGCAAGGAAGGTATACACTTGAAAATAACGGAGTCTTGGTAATTCAGGAACGATGGAAGTGGATGTCTGGAGTAGAGGAATGTTAGGCTGTGTGCAAATGAACAGAATATCAGGAAAACAAGGAAGAGAAAGAAACATAACATCAGGAATGCAAGGAAGGTATACACTTGAAAATAACGGAGTCTGAGGAATGCAAGACTTATGGAAGTGGAATGTCCGTAGTAGAGGAATGTTAGACTGTATGCAAAGGAACAGGATATCAGGAAAGCAAGGACAGGAAAGAAAGAAACAGAATCTCAAGAATGTAGGGAAGTTATACACTTGAAAATAACGGAGTCTGAGGAATGCAAGACTGATGGAAGTGGATATGTCCGTAGAAGAAGGAATGTTGGCCTGTGTGCAAATGAACAGGATATCAGGAAAGCAAGGACAGGAAAGAAAGAAACAGAATCTCAAGAATGCAAGGAAGTTATACACTTGAAAATAACGGAGTCTGAGGAATGCAAGACTGATGGAAGTGGATATGTCCGTAGAAGAAGGAATGTTAGCCTGTGTGCAAATGAACAGGATATCAGGAAAGCAAGGAAGGAAAAGAACAAACAGAATCCCAAGAATGCAAGGAGGGTGCCACTATGAAATAACGTAATATTGTCAATTCAGGAGCGATGGAAGTGGAAATGCCCGTAGTAGAGCGATGCAGGCCTGGTCCAACCTTGCCAGATTCTCGTACTAACCCTTAAATGTTTACTGATTTCCAACCCCAAAACTGTCCCCTCCACCCCACTAACTGCCTTGGTATATGGTTAACGTTAAAATGGTCAATTATTGCTGTTTCTTGGCAGTAGTTATGGGGCAGAAACCGGTAAATATGATGCTTCGAGTACGACAATCTGGGATCGCTGGCCTGGTTAAAGTACGACTCAACAAACAATCAAAATGCAAACAAACGTGACTTGATATAAACTGAACGGTCAAACGGTGAAAATAATACCCAGGAGAGAACGACAGACGATGAGACGAAGAAAACAAGTGATGAATGGTATAAGAGAGGAATGCAGAAATATTTAACGTAGACGTAAAATAAAGAGTTGAGATGCATGTGAGGGAAAAAGAAAAATAGACGTAGATTGGACTAGAGAGAAAGTTGGAACGTTGAAAATTATAAAACAAGAATGGTAGACGAAAATTAGTGATGGAAGGATGATAGAATAGAGAAATGTAGGGATATTTAAGGTAGAAATAAAAGAGTTCAGATCCATATAAGGGAAAAGGAAAAATAGACGTAGATTGGAATAGAGAGAAAGATGGAACGTTGAAAATTATAAAACAAGAATGGTAGACGAAAATTAGTGATGGAAGGAAGATAGAATAGAGAAATGTAAGGATATTTAAGGTAGAAATAAAAGAGTTGAGATGCATATAAGGGAAAAATAGACGTAGATTGGACTAGAAAGGAAGATTGAAAGATGAAAATGATGAAACAAGAATGGTAGACGAAAATTAGTGATGGAAGGATGATGTGATGGAGAAATGTAGGGATATTTAAGGGAAAGATGGAATGTTGAAAATTATAAGAAAACCGAGAATGATATAGACGAAAATAACAGATGCAGGTAAATATTTGCAGTTACATAAAGAGAAAGTTAGATAATTGTGCTGAGAAACAGAAAAAAATAGATGAATTTGCACGTAGATAAAAAAAAAAGTTAAAGAATATTGAAATGCTTAAAAGATAAACAGATATATATTAGTACTGATACAAACACGAAGAGTCAAACGAAACTAAGATAAAGAACATCCAAAATACTAAAAAAAGAAAAGAAAAAAGATGGATAGATTTACTGAGATAGAAAGAAACCAAAATGAATAGAGAAAAAAAAAACTACATTGAAACAAACAATATAAGGAAAAAATACACAATAAGAAGATGGAGAAAAAAGAGAGAAAAAAAAAAAACCAGATTCACTCACACAAAAATAAGAAAAAAACAAAACAGAAACAAAACTAACATATCTACCTGTGTGAGTGTGTATGTATGTAAGTATAAATGTATGTATGTATGTATGTATGTATGTATGTATAATCTCCCTACCCCTCCCCTTAATAGGTACGGCGAGCACTACTGGATGGTCGATATGGTTATGGATTGCGACCAGACAGAGAACGGATGGTTCGAGATTAAGGCCTACCTGAGCAACGGAGATGGGTGGGAGAGTGACGTGACCCAGGTGAGATAGATAAATAGACAGATAGATAGATAGATAGGTAGATGGATAGATTAAACTTTCATCTATTCTTCCTTTCTTTTCATCTTTCCTTTTTATTTCTCTTGTCCATTTTTTTTCTATTCCATTCTTCCTTTTCATAATCTCCCCAATTTACTTCTTCCTATTTCTCTTTATCTATGTCTTAATCTTTTCTTTTAACTTTCTTTTCCTCCTAATCATCATTTCATACTATTATGACTACTATAACATCAATAACAACTAGCTAATCTTTTTTACTCCAATCATCACCTTCTCTCACACTGCTATTAGGTAAGATAGATAGATAGATAGATAGATGGATAGATTAAACTTTCATCTATTCTTCCCTTCTTTTCATCTTTCCTCTTTATTTCTCTTGTTTATTCTTTTCCTATTCCATTCTTCCTTTTCATAATCTCCCCAATTTACTTCTTCCTCTTCTTCCTCTTCCTCTTTACCTATTAACTTTTTCCTTTCACTTTCCTTTCCTCCCAATCATCACTTCACACTATTATTATCACTACTACAACATCAATAACAAAATAGAAATAGATAGATAAATAGAAAGATAGATGGATAGATAAATAGATGGATTGATTAAACTTTCATCTATTCTTCCCTTCATTTCATCTTTCCTCTTTATTTCTCTTGTTTATTCTTTGCCTATTCCATTCTTCCTTTCTTTCCACTCTTTTCATAATCTCCCCAATTTACTTTTTTTTTTTTACAACAAAGGAGACAGCTCAAGGGCACAAAAAAAGGAAACAATAATAAAAAAAAGCCCGCTACTCGCTGCTCCTAAAAAAGAATCCAAAGAGGTGGCCGAAAGAGGGGTCATAACTTCTTCCTCTTCTTCCTCTTCCTCTTTACCTATTTATTAACTTTTTCCTTTTAATTTCTTTTCCTCGTAATCATAACTTCACATTATTATTATTACTACAGCATCAATAACAACTAGCTAATCTTTCTTTACCCCAAATATAACCTCATCTCAAACTGCTATTACAATTATTACAACTTCATTTTAACACAATCTATCCCTTCGCCTCTTAACAATCACTCACCTTTCTATTTCTCCTCCTCTTCCTCCTCTTTCTTTTCCTCCTCCTCTTCCTCTTGGTGTCTGTTCTTCCTGTTTATCCCATCCTCTCCTTCTTCCTCTTCATATTTTCCTTCTCTACCTTTTTTTTTCTCTTCCTAATCATCTTTTTTTTCTTCCACCTCTGTTTTCCTTTTCATCTCCTTTTTCCCCTTTCTCTTCCTCCCCTTCTTCATCATCTTTTCCTCTACCTCTTTCCTCTCCATATTTTCCTTCTCCACCTCTTTCCGTCTCCTCATAATCATCTTTTCTTCTTCCATCTCTGTTTTCCTTTTCATCTTTTCCTCTTCCTCTTCCTCTACCCTGTCTTCATTATCTTTTCTTCATACTCCTCACGTTCAACAGCCATCACTACTTCTATCACCTCTCTTACCTGTCCTTCCTACGTCCACAGGTGTCTACGTGCTCAGGTGACGCAGGTGGAGTTAAACCCTACACCAGTAATAACCACATGGGGCGCTGTGGGTTCGTCAATGTCTTCGAGTACTCCGCCTCCTCCTGCACCATCAAGTCCTTTCCATAAGTCTGCTAAGGTGTCTTTTTCCAGACGTTCCTCGAATGCTCTTTTTCCTCTTCTCTGTTAGTCTTGTTGTCTTGTTTGTTTTCTTTGTTTAGTTGTTTTCTTCTTCTTGTCTTCTCTTCCTTTATTAGAGAAATTGCAATAACGCAGTGAAAATATTCCTTATTTTTTTTTCTTTTCTTCTTTTTTTCTCTTTCTTTCTTTCTTCTTGTGTTTTTTTTCTTCTTTTTCCACGTTTTCTTTTTTCGTTTCATTGTCTTTTCTTTGTGTAACATGATTTTCTTCCTTGGTTCTTCTCCTTCTTTCTTCTTTCCTCTTCCTCTTCAATCCTCTCCTTGATTCCTCCTCCTCCTCCTCCTCCTCTTCTCATATATTTGCATTTTTTTTTTAATATTCATAAACAAATTAATGCAGAGTAAAAACAAAAGGAAGTGTTTTAATTGACCTTGTGTGTGTGTGTGTGTGTGTGTGTGTGTGTGTGTGTGTGTGTGTGTGTGTGTGTGTGTGTGTGTGTACATAGGCCTATAACTCAACCCATATTCTTCCAAACATAAAAACAACATTAGCACCAATAAAACAAACAAACAGGAAATAAAACATAAATAGAACAGGAGAGAGAGAGAGAGAGAGAGAGAGAGAGAGAGAGAGAGAGAGAGAGAGAGAGAGAGAGAGAGAGAGAGAGAGAGGACTGAAAAAGGTCCAACAAGAGACGGATATGAACGCCGATGCAACGCGTACTCATCTTCACCCAATAATAATACCAAGCTTTCTTTTATGATATTCCTCTCCTACGATTGCCATTCTTTCTTTCTTTTACATTAGAATGAAAAAAAAAAAGAGAAAAAAAAACCCGAAGAAAAAAAATGTTAATATCGATCCTACTAATAAAAATCTAGTGTTAATAAAGACAGGTGAACAGCCTCCCATAACACACCTGGACGACCGCTTACCTGGCCTTAATGGGTTGATGGCAGGTGTGAAAAGGTGGTAATGGGGGAAGGAACGTTTTTAATAGGACGACAAAACGACGGAATGGTTATGGCGTGCTGAATGTACCACGACAACCACCACCACCACCACCACTACCCCCCCATTAACAACAACAACAACAACAACAACAACAACAACAATAGGTACATCAACGTCAGAAGTTTTATCAATATACCTTAAATAAAAAAAATGAAAAACTACTTAATGATGCTAGTTTAATGTGTGTGTGTGTGTGTGTGTGTGTGTGTGTGTGCGCTTACCTGAGAGAAAAAAAATGTGTGGATTGGAAAAGTGAGAGGGAGAAAAGAGAGGTCAATAAAAGGAGGGAATGAAAAGTGGAAAAGAGGAAAGATGAGAAGAGAGAAAGTAGTTGAAAAAGAGGAAAATATTTGAAAAGGGTTCACGACGGACATATTGGTGAGGCGGAAAAAAATTAGTTTGAGAAGGAAAAGAAAGATAAGAGGAGGGAAAGAAAAGTGGAAAAGAGGAAGCCAGGAAAGGTGAAAAGAGAGAAAAAGTCGAAAAAGAGGAAAATATATGAAAAGGGTTCACGACGGACATATTGGTGAGGAAAAAAAAATAGTTTGAGAAGGAAAAGAAAGATAAGAGGAGGGAAAGAAAAGTGGAAAAGAGGAAGCCAGGAAAGGTGAAAAGAGAGAAAAAAGTCGAAAAAGAGGAAAATATATGAAAAGTGGTCACGGGCGAAAAAAAATAGTTTGAGAATGAAAAAAATGAGAAAAAGAGAAAGATAGTTAAGGAGAGATAACGAGATAGAAAAACGTTCTTTCTAATTGGTGAGGAAAAAAAATAGTTTGAGAATGAAAAAATGAGAAAAAGAGAAAGATAGTTAAGGAGAGATAACGAGATAGAAAAACATGTCCTTTCTAATTGGTGAGGAAAAAAAATAGTTTGAGATGGAAAAAAATGAGAAAAAGAGGAAGATAGTTAAGGAGAGATAACGAGGTAGAAAAAAAAATGTTCTTATCAATACATTTCTAAGTTTTATCAATATACCGAAAATGAAACACTACTAAATGATGGTAGTTTAGTGTATGTGTTTGTTTGTTTGTGTGTGTGTGTGTGTGTGTGTGTGTGTGTGTGTGTGTGTGTGTGCTTACCGGGGCAAGTAATTACTGAGCACGGCAATCAGGGAGTTAATTAGGCAAGCAGGTAGAAATAATGAGGGTGTGTATAGTGTGTGTGTGTGTGTGTGTGTGTGTGTGTGTGTTTGTTTCTGGCCGTGTTTGCTTCTTGAGAGGTTAAGTGAAGGAGGGAAGGAAGAGAAGGAAAGGGAAGGGGAGGGAAGGGGAGGGAGAGAAGGGAAGGAGGGAGGGAGGGATGGAGGGAAGGAAGGGAAGGGAAGGAGGGAGGGAGGGATGGAAGGGAAGGGGAGGGAAGGGGAGGGAAGGGGAGGGAAAGTAGGGATGGAGGGAAGGAGGGAAGGGGAGGGAAGGAGGGAGGGAAAGGAGGGTTGGAGGGAAGGAAGGAAAGGTTGTTGTGGAGATCATTAAAGAAAATCAGGAGGAGGTAATTTTTTTTTTTTTCTTATTATTTTTGTTGTTAGTGGAAGCGGTGTATATCTCCCTTATCTTCTTCTTCTTCTTCTTTTTCTTCTTCTTTTTCTTCCTCTTCTTCTTCTTCTTTTTTCTTCTTTTTCTATCTATCAGTCTGTCTGTCTATCAGTCTATCTATCTATCTACCTATCTATCTATCTATCAGTTTATCTATTTATCTATCTATCTATCTATTTGTCTATCTATCTATCTATCTATCAGTCTATCTATCTATCTATTTATCTCTCTCTCTATCTATCTCTCTATCTATTTATCTATCTATCTATCATTCTATTTATATTCTTCTAATGATATGGAGTGTGTTTGCACATCCTCCAATCTTCCACGACCCAAACAAATAATAATTAACCGGAAATAACGATGACACACACACACACACACACACACACACGGCGGCTCGAGACGGCTCAGGCCAGATTCTTTCCGTTGACTAGGAGTGGCTACTATCTCACCTTGAACAACGGGGATTTGGTGTGTGGCGTGTGAGTAAAGTCACTTATACCAAGTCAACTCACTCTGCCTTCAAAACTGTGACTGATACGAGAAGGGGCGGTTTGGGGCGGAGCAGCGGCGTGACGTCACATGAATCCAAATACCCGCCAGTTCAGGGGTGACTAAAATTGCGGCCGTGTGTGCACTTTCGATGTACATACTTGCCTTCTTTCACCGAGCGTTCAGGCAAGCCACCGAGGAAAAAATATGCCTTTTTATTGTGCTATGCGTGACTGTAATTCCAATGCCTACGAACGGCGGTGTGGGGTGTGACGGGGGAACGTTGTGGTGATTGATTTAAATTAGTCCGCCTTTCTTCGTCTCTCTCAAAATCCCAGTTTCTACATTCCCTAGTTTGGCACCAAGCAGCGTCACGCATAAGCCGCGCCTCTGCCGTGTCTCCTCCAACAAGGCTGTGTATGACTTGACTTGGTATAAGTGACTTCGGTGTGCGGGGTCCTGGCAGAGTGCAGGGTTGCCAGATTATCGTATTCACCACATTGTATTCATCCTTTTTAAGCCTCAAACTCTCGTACCTACACAAATGACGATAGAAAATTGAAGTTAACGTTAAAACTCCTATTTATTGATGTTTCTATGTGCTCTTTTGCTATGGTCATTGGTCAGAAACTACGACAATACAATGCGATGAGTACGATAATTTGGCAACGCTGGCAGAGTGGAAGTACCCAGAGATCGACGATAAAGAGCGCCTACTCATGTCGGGAGGGTACCTGCTGGCGATTACGAGTCCAACACGTGATCAGGCCGTGGTGAATTACACACAGAGACTCCCTCCCCCTCCCCCCCTCTCCACACACCCAAAACATACAGAAAAAAACGAAAAAATGGCAAAATTAATGAAAAAAAACGAAAAAATGGCAAAATTAATGAAAAAAACGAAAAAATGGCAAAGTTAATGAAAAAAACGAAAAAATGGCAAAGTTAATGAAAAAAACGAAAAAATGGCAAAGTTAATGAAAAAAACGAAAAAAAGGCAAAGTTAATGAAAAATAAACGAAAAAATGGCAAAATTAATGAAAAAAACGAAAAAATGGCAAAGTTAATGAAAAATAAACGAAAAAATGGCAAAATTAATGAAAAAAAACGAA
>NC_066550.1:12769544-12782044 GCF_024679095.1 Eriocheir sinensis | reverse complement strand
CCTGTCACCTGGGCGGCACGCTGGCCAGGTGACGTGACTGGGGCTGCTTTGTCCTCGCCCGTCACCCCGCCGCCACCCTCACCGCCGCGCTAAACGCCTCCAAAACGCCTTGATAAACCCTTGAACTCACTCACCGCGGAGACTTACGGCAGCTCGATAGGAGGAAAGGTTGGAGTCTTAAAACCTAGGGACATCTTTCTCTCTCTCCCTTTACGAAGAACACGATAACAAGGGTGGATGAACAAGAGGGAGAAAGGATATGATTAGATACCTAAGATTCACCTGATAAAGAAAAAAAAAAAAACAAATCAAATCAATAAACTTAAAGACAATGGACTTTAGACTAGCACCCCCCCCCCCCCCCACACGTCTCCTGAATCAACACTCTCCCGTGCAACACCCAGGCAATGCAACACCTGTCCCCCCTGCACGCAACACTCACCTGCCCGCCGCATACCTGTCCTTCATTACACCTGTTAGTCCGTGCCGAGGAGAAAGAGAGAGTGAAAGCGAAAAAGTTTAAAGCGCAATATAAAAAGAGGAGCAAAAAGTAGAGAGGAAGAAGAAGGTGATGGAGTGTGAATCTTCTTTTTTTTCTTCTTCTTCTTCTTCTTTTTCTCGTTTTTCTTTCTTTTCTTTTCTTTCTGTCTTTTCCTTTCATCTTTGTATTTTCAACTTTTCTTCTCTTTTCTTTCATAGTTTAATTTTTCTCCATATTTTTTTTCAATTTTTCTTTCCTTCTTCTTTTCCTCTTACTGTCCTTCTTTCTCCTATCTTTCTTTCTCTCTCTTTGTATTCATTTTGTTTTTCCATATTTTTCTTCTCTTTTCCTAGTGTTTTTTTGGTCTTTCTTTCCTTCTTTCCTTCCTTTCTTCCTTCCTTTCTTTCCTTCCTTCCTTCCTTCCTTTCCTCTTTTACACACAGACTAATAAATGTGAAAAAAAAAAAAAAAGCTCACACCAACACGTCTCTATCATGTAACGAAGAAGGGAAGGGAGGAAGAAGTTATGGCGAGGGAGGAGAGGAATAGGAGAAAAATTAAGGAGGAGGAGGAGGAGGAGGAGGAGGAGGAGAAAAACAAAACATAAAAAGTTGCTGAAGAACGAGACGGATAGAACAAAGAAGGATAATTAGAAGGAGGAAGAACAGAGGAGGAGGAGGAGGAGGAGGAGGAAAGAAAAAAATGAGGAGAAGGAAGAGGAGGAAAAAAACAATAAGTATACACAAAAACCGGAGAAAAACGAGGAGGAAAAAAAAAGAAAACCAGAAGGAAGAAAAATTGAGGAGAGGAAGAAAAACGAAAGGAGGAGGAGGAAAAAATGAAGAGGAGGAGGAGGAGGAGGCAAAAAAAGTGGAGGAGGAGGAGGAGGAGGAGAAAGAGAAGAAACAAAAACATATAATTAGAAGAAGAAAGAACAAAGAAGAGGAAAAATGAAGAACGAAGAGGAGGAAGAGGAAGAAGAGGAAGAAGAAGAGGAGGAAGAAAAAGAAAAAAAACAAACACAAAAAAAGGAGAAGGATGAGAAAGAGAAGAAACAAAAACAGATTAATAGAAGAAAGAAGGAAGGAGAGGAAAAAATCGAGGAGGAGGAGGAGGAGGAGAAGGAGGAATAGAGAAAGGAGGAAGATAAAGATAGAGAAAAAAAAATAAAGAAGAATAAAAACAAATAGAAGACAATGAGTAACTAACAACAAAGAAAGACAAAGAAAAAAAAGAAAAAAAAATCATGGAAACTTATTAAAAGAAGAAAAGAAGAAAGAAAAAGAAAGAAAGAAAGAAAGAAAGAGAGGAAGGAAGAAAATTTAATAAACAACCAAAAAAAAAGAAAGAAAATAAGAAGGAAAATACTGCAGTCCTCTAAATCAGAAAGCAAAAAAATGTAATCGTTCAAATGGAAGGGAATAGAGGAGGAGGAGGAGGAGGAGGAGGAGGAGGAGGAGGAGGAGGAGGAGGAGGAGGAGGAGGATTTAGGAACTGGCGACAACAAACCGGTTATTAAAGTCTGAAATAATAACGTGAAGGAAGAAGAAGAGGAGGAGAAGAGGAGGAGGAGGAGGAAGAGGAGGAGGAGGAGGAGGAGGATTAGCATAAAGTTTGGAGCATGCGAATTTGTACTAAAAACTTATTATTATTTTTCTACATACTACTACTACTACTACTACTACTACCACTACAACTACTACTAATTCTACTACTACCACTACGACAATTACCTCTCCTTCTCTTACTACTACTACTACTACTACTACTACTACTACATCTACTACCCTTCAACACTGTATTTCAACCGTGCAACACAAGACACGTAACACAATAATCAATATATAATAGTCACCCTTTTAATCCCCCTTTTTTTGTTTAGTCTCCCCTTCACCCCTTCCCCCTTCTTCACCCCCTTCAGTAATCGTTTCTATCAACTGTTGTACTTCTTCTTTTTCTTCTGTTTTCTTCCTTTTATTATTTATTTTTGTTTGTTTTGATTTTTTTTTGTATTGGTCTTTTTCTTTATTTTTTTTCTCCTCCTTTCTCTTCTTCCTTCTTTCTTCCATTCTTATTCCCATTCTGCATCACTATCTCTTTCTTCTTCTTTGTCTTTCTCTATTACTGTTTTTCTATATTTTTCCTCCTCGCTTTCTCTCTCTTCTTTCTTTCTTTCTTCATTTTCTATTCCTATTCTGCATCATCATCTCTTTCTTCTTCTTCCTCTTTCACTATACAACTAATTTTCTATGTTTTTCCTCCTCGCTTTCTCGTTCTTTTTTTCTCCTTTCTTCAAATTTTATTCATATTTTGCATCATTTTCTCTTTCCTCTTCTTCCTCCTCCTCCTCCTATCCATTACATAACACATATCTAATTTCCTTTCCCCTTCTCTTTATCCCCCTTTCTCTCCCCTCTTCTTTTTTTCCTTAATTTCCTTCCCCTTTTCCCCTATTCCCATCAATAAAGAGCCAAATACTGTGATCAGACCCCCTTTTTAACTTTTATTTGTCACGATATGATAGTAGTAGTAGTAGTAGTAGTAGTGGTGGTGGTGGTGGTGGTGAGGGAAGTAGTAGTAGTAGTAGTAGTAGTAGTAAAGGAAGAATAGGAGAAGAATAGGAGAAAAACGAGGTAACGAAAGAGAAAAAGAAAGAAAAGAAAAAAAGCGAAGGAGAACAATAAAGAAAAAAGAGAAAAAACAAAGAAAAAAACACACGAAAAAAAGAGAAGAAATAAGCAAACAAGAACAAGAAAGAAAATAAAGAAAAGAAAACAAACAAGCAAAAAAAAAAAAAAACGAAAAATAAACAAAAAACAAGAAAACAACAACAAAAACAAAACAAAACCTTCCCCCACGCGCACACACACACACACACACACACACACACACACACACACACACACACACACACACATGATTACTTAATACTCCCCTCGAACGATCCTTCCCCTGAAAGAAAACGACGTCGAAAAAGAAAAAAAGAAAAAAGAAAAAAAAAGCCTACCGTTTCTGATTCACCTTTCATTATTTCTCTCCTCAACCTTTTTCTTTTTCTCTTCTCCTTTCATCATCTCTCAAAACTATCATTATCCAAGC
Organism: Eriocheir sinensis; assembly: GCF_024679095.1. NCBI lineage: Eukaryota > Metazoa > Arthropoda > Malacostraca > Decapoda > Varunidae > Eriocheir > Eriocheir sinensis. Next base: position 12,778,464 of record NC_066550.1, on the reverse strand, counting down.
GCTGATGTATAGAGGAGGTGTGTGTGTGTGTGTGTGTGTGTGTGTGTGTGTGTGTGTGTGTGTGTGTGTGTGTGTGTGTGTGTGTGTGTGTTTTCGTTTTTTTTTCTTTTTCTTTGTTCTTCCTTCTTCGTTTTCTTCTTATTTTCTTGTTTTCTTATTCTTCTGTTTTCTTCTTCTTGTTCTTTCGCTGTTTTTCTTTCTTCTTTTTCTCGTTTTTCTTCTATTCACTTTTTTTATCCTTTCTTTTTCTTTTTCTTCTTCTTTTGCTTCACTTCAATTTTCTTCTTTTTTGAGTTCGTTTTCGTGGTTTTCTTCCACTCTTTCCTCTTCCTCTTCTCTTCTTTTCTTCTTCCATTCTCTCCTCTTCCTCTTTCTTCTCTTCTTGTTCTTCTTCCATTCTTTCCTCTTCCTCTTTCTTCTCTTCTTGTTCTTCTTCCATTCTTTCCTCTTCCTCTTTCTTCTCTTCTTGTTCTTCTTCCATTCTTTCCTCTTCCTCTTTCTTCTCTTCTTGTTCTTCTTCCATTCTTTCCTCTTCCTCTTTCTCCTCTTCTTGTTCCTCTTCCATTCTTTCCTCTTCCTCTTTCTTCCTTAAAACTTCCCCCTCTTCCTCTTCCTCTTCCTCCTCATCTCATTTTCTGCCATATTTCTTTTTTTTTCATCTTTTCTAGGTCAAAGAGGCAATTCTTTAAAAGGGAAAATATAGGCTTCTGCTCTTCCTTCCTTCCTCCTCCTCCTCCTCCTCCTCCTCCTCCATCATCTCCACCTTCTCCTCTTCCATCGCTCTCCACATTTTCATTTTAGCTTCCTGCATGCGTCTCCCCCTCCTCTCTCTCTCTCTCTCTCTCTCTCTCTCTCTCTCTCTCTCTCTCTCTCTCTCTCTCAGGTGCGATCCCCTCAAATTAATAAGGTAACTCATTCTTTTCCATCATACCTGCATTAGTTAATTATTTCGAAGTTCAAACTCTCTCTCTCTCTCTCTCTCTCTCTCTCTCTCTCTCTCTCTCTCTCTCTCTCTCTCTCTCTCTCTCTCTCTCTCTCTCTCTCTCTCTCTCTCTCTCTCTCTCTCTCTCTCTCTCTCTCTCTCTCTCTCTCTCTCTCTCTCTCGATACGTGAGAATGAAGGTTGGTTTTGCTATCTTTTCTTCTTTTTTCCTTCTTTCTCCTTTTTTTCCTTTCTCTCCTTCTTTTCCTTTTTATCTTATTCTTTTTTTTCACTGTATTCGTATTTTGGATAACGACCATCGTACATCGGGTAACGGTCGTCGTAAATCGAATCATGCCCATCGTATGTAGGAGAAGGATCGTCGTATCTCGAACACTAAATCATATCGGGAATAGTCATCGTATATAGAGCCAAGACCATCGTACATTGAGACTGGGGGTAAAAACAGCAACGTAAATTAGAAGAAGGAAGATGATTGGATAAGAAAAACAACAACAACGAGGAAGAGGAGTCAGTTTTAAAAGGAGAAAGAAAACAAGAGGAAAAATAAAAAAAAGAGGAATATAAAAGTATACGATAAAGGGCAGAATGAGAGGAAGAGGAGACAATTTTAATAGGAGAAAAAAAAACAAGAGGAAAAAGAATGAAAGGAATGAAAGGAAGAGGGAAGAAAATGACACTAAGAAAAAAAACGATAAACAAAATGAACAAAAGAAAGTAAAAAAATAATTAATAAAAGGAATAAAAAAGAAAACAAGGGAAAAATAAGCATCCCTGTTATTACTGTCAATATATAACGATAAAAAAATGAAAACAAGACGAAGATTAACGAGAGAACCAACATCGTATGAGCATAACTAACGCAAAACGAGGAATCAGACTAATTAACGTTAATCCAGGTAGGCAGACAGGTGGACCAGGCGATTAAGGGAGCTTGAGGTAATAGAGCTTCGTTGTAATAGGGAGTTTCATTTAATAGGGAGCGTCTTCGTTGTAATAGAGGTTTGTGTAATTGGGGAGTGGATTCTGGAGGCTTGGTCCGGGTCTGGGTCTTGGGGATTATGGTGTGGGGTTAGATTTCTTTCCTGATCCTCTTTTTCGTCTTATTAGAAGGATTAAGGAAGAGCATTAAGGGAGGATTGCTTTGATTAGGGTTAAATTGCTTGTTTTTGTTTTTTTGTTTAGTTTTGTTTGTGTTTTTCTTATTTTCTTTTCTTATTGTTATTTTCATTTTTCCTTCTGTTTTTCTTCTTTTCTTTGTTAGTTTTTGTTTTTGTTTTTCTTGGTGTTTTTTTATGTTTTTCTTTCTCTTTCCTTTGTCTTTTTCCTTTTGTTCTCTTTTTTCCTTTCTTTTGTTAATTTTCTTTTTCTTTTTCTTGTTTTTTCCTTATTCTTTTTATCTATTCTTTTCCTCTCATTCTGTCATTTATAATTTTCTTTTGCATTCCTCTTTTTTCCTTTTTCCTCTTTTCTCTCTTCTTTTTCTTTTTCTCCTTCTACTTCTTCACTATCATCATCTTTAAGTTCTTACCAGTTCCCTTTCTTCTTCCTCTTATCATCCATCTCTTCTCCCCCTTCCTTCCCTTCTTCCTCCTCTCTCTCTCTTTACTCTTTCTCCCATTCTTCCTCTTCCCCTTTCACACATTTCTCCTCTCCCCTTCGTCTGTCGCCTCCCTTCCTTCCTCTCTTTCATATCTTCCCCCTTCCTCTTCTTTCTTCCCTTCACCCATTCTTCACTCACTCTCTTCCTTCCCTCCCTCCTTCCTTCCTTCCTTCACTCCTTTGTTTACTTCTCTTTAATCTTCCCTCTTCCTCCCTTCCTTTATTCTTCCTTCCTTCCTTCCTTCCTTCCTTCCTTCCTTCCTTCCCTCCTTCCTTCCTTCCCTCCTTTCTTCCTTCCTTCCTTCCCTCCTTCCTTTTCCTTAAGAACAAAAGAAGGAGAAAGTAATAAACACACACACGAACACACACACACACACACACACACACGAACTATTGTTGTTGTTGTTGTTGTTGTTGTTGTTAAGGGGGGATAATTGCTTTGTTTATTTTTTTTGCCTTTTCCTAATTTTTCTTGTTACTTTTTTTTTCTCCTTTTATTTTCAACCTTCTTTTTTTTCTTCTTCTTCTTCTTGTTCTTGTTTTTGTTCTTGTTCTTCTTCTTGTAATGGTAGAGAATAATAGTTGTCATTTTCTTTATTACTGTCTTCGTTGTTGTTGTTGTTGTTGTTTTGTTATTGTTATTGTTCTTCTTCTTCTTCCTCACGTCCTTGTTCTCGTTCTCCTTCCCGTGAACAGAATGAACTCACTAACGCAACAGGATCAATGAGAGACGTGTAACTCCACCACCACCACCACCACCACCACCACCACCACCACTACCACCACCACCACAACGCAGAACAAGGGACTCCACCACAACCACCGCCTCTATCACCACCACCACCACCACCACCACGCAGAACAAGGGACTCCACCACCACCACCACCACCACGCAGAACAAGGGACTCCACCATCACCACCACCACCACCTCTATCACCAATTTCACCACTACCCGCAGAACAAGGGATATACCACCACCAGTACCACCACCACCACCACCACCACTACTGAACAAAGAACTTCACCTCCACCACCACCAACAGACCACCATCATCACCACCACCACCACCAACAACAACCCCACACCTCAACACCACCTCCCCACCTCCACTTCCAGAACACCACCACCACCACCACCACGCAGAACAAGGGATACACCACCACCTCCACCATCAGTACCACCATCACCTCAGAACAAGGAACTTCACCTCCACCACCACCAACAGACCACCATCATCACCACCACCACCAACAACAACCCCACACCTCAACACCACCTCCCCACCTCCACTTCCGTATCACCACCACCACCCCCAGTATCACCATCATCATCACCACAGAACAAAGAACTCACCCCAACCACCACCTTCACCACCACCAACACCACACCACCACCAAACAAGAAACCTCACCACCACCTCCACCTCCAGATCATCACCAGAATGCTACGCTCAACACCACCCCGCGGACACACCAAACCAACAGGAGTGGGGTCACGGGGGGCCCTGCTCTTCCCCTCACGAAGCCAACCTGACCTCACTCTCGTCGGGGTCAAGTCGAAGCTCTCCCCGCGGCCCTTCAGCGCTCCCCATGCCACCCCGCGAGGTATAGGGACACGCTACCCCTTCACAACCGTCTGCTACTCCGATGGGCATTCTGTGGGGAGTGGCAGCCAGGGAGGAGCATCTGATACCCTTAGTGAAGCCCAGGAGTCTGAGGAAGAGGAGGAGGAGGAGCAGGAGATGGCCAAAAAAGGGGATACGGTCCTGGTCAAACGTGCGATCCCTGTGGCACTTCTGGGTCTCCACGCGCAGGTTTCAAAGGATTCTGCGCTGGGTTCTAGCATCGCCGGAGCCCCAAGACTACCTCCTGACGATGCCCACGACTCCGATCTTGCCTTGGACACCCCGAGAACAAATGAGGATACTGAGCAGGCGAAGGATGAGGATGAGGAGGAGGAGGAGGAGGAGAACGAAGATGAAGACCAAAGCAAACGAGAGGAGAAAGAACATGAAGAGGAAAAGGAGATGAAGAAAAGGGATGAAAACGTCGAGGTGTCTGAGGATGAGGTAGAGGAGGACTTGGAAGAGGAAGAACAAGAGGAAGAGGAGGAAGAGGTGGAATATGTTTTGGGGACCCCACAACCAAAGGAACCAGATAAGGAGAGGAAACCAGACCAAGGAAGTGAAAAGGAGGAAGAAAAAGAGGAAGAAGAGGAGGAGGAGGAGGACACTGACGAAGGCCTAGAAGAAGATACCAGTGTTACCAAACCAGACAACCCACCCTTACCCCCCAAAAGCCAACCGAACCCCAAACCCAACCAAAAGACCAACCCCAAACAACCTCTAAAACCATACCAAGTGCCAACGAACCTCAAGACCACCAGACCAAGAAGACGAACCAAAACCATGACCTCTACCCCGACAAGACCAATTCCCGTGACCTCCCTGACCCCGCCCCCTGTTAGAGTGACCCTTGACCTTGGATTCAACGCTAAGGATGACCATGAGGCGGGTGAGGTCAACGTGCAGGAGGTCATTGATGAGAGGCTATTGGAGGCGCAGGGAACGGGTCATCTGAACTTGTCCAACTTAGGTCTGCCGTTCTTCCCTTCCGCTGTCCTTCTTGCCGACGCTTCGATGATCCATGTGAGTATATAAATAGATAGATAGATAGATAGATAGACAGTATAGATAGATAGATAGATAGGGAGAGAATGGGAGAAGTGGGTCAAGTTTGTCTACATACTGGATATCTCAAATAGACTGTAGATAGATGGATAGATGAATAGATAGATAGATAGAGGTGATGATTATGGTTTTCTGTACATAATGGATAGTTTAAATAATAGATTGTCTAGATAGTTAGTACAGGTTAGATAGAATATTTTGATAGATGAATACCTTCCCTCCTTTCTTCCTTCCTTCCTTCCTTACTCTTTCTCCTAATCCTCTTCCTCCTTTTCCTCCTCCTCCTTCTTACTTTTCTTGTAATTCTCAATCTGATTTTCTCTTACTTTTCTTTGTCCTTCATTTCCAACTCCTCCTCCTCCTCCTCCTCCTCCTTCCTGTAGTCTTCTTCCTTCTCCTCCTCCAACTCACACTCCTTCCTCAGTCCTCCTCCTCCTCCTTGCTCAGTCTTCCTCCCTTTTCCTCCTACATTCCCCCTCCTCAGTCCTCATTTCTCCTCCTCCTCCTCCTTCCTCTCCTCTTCTTCCTCCTCCTCCTCCAACTCACACTCCTTCCTCAATCTCCCTCCTCCTCCTCCTTACTAAATCTTCCCCCCTCATCCTCCTCCTTCCCCCTCCTCAGTCCTCATTCTTCTTCCTCCTCCTCCTCCTCCTCCTCCATTACCCTTCCGAGGACCAAAATAATCGTGCTGGGAGAGGTAGAATCCCCGAGACGTTTAGATTAACTGCGACATTTCACCCACACGAAAGGTCACACACACACACACACACACACACACACACACACACACACACACACACGAGGGTACATACACGTTATATACACACACACACTATGCACACACGCAGTTAATTGGTGTTTTGTTTTGCTGCATTTCTTATTCTTTTTTTTTTGTTGTTGTTGTTTGTGTGATTTAGTTTTTGTCTTGTTTTTGTTGTTTTTGTTATTGGTGTTGTTGTTTTCTTTTTTCTTGCTCTTCTTTTTTTCTTGTTCATGTTCTTTCTTGTTTTTCTTTTCTTTCTGGTCTTTTCTCTCCTTGTTCATATTAATTTTTCTTTATTTTCTTCTTAATTTAATTCCTTTTCCTTTTTTCTTCTTCATGTTCTTCTTTTTCATCATTATTATCTTCTTTTTCTTCTTCTTTCTTCTTCTTCTTCTTCTTATTATTATTATTGTTCTTATTGTTGCTGTAAATTCAATAATGGTATGGCAACTACTACTACTACTATTACTACTACTACTACAACTACTACTACCACCACCACCAAAAACAACAACAACAACAACCATCCTTCACTTCTCAACCCCCAAACAAACACACAAACAAACAAACAAAAAAAAAAACACGGCCTCCATTCCCTCCACTTTAGAAGCCCATTTCCCTAAGTCCCCCCTCGTTGGCACTTAACTACCGGTCTTAAAGAAAACGGGAAACCATTACCCACCATCAAAGGGCATGGACGAGAACCACTATAGAGGAGAATGGGAAAGTCCCCCCTCTTAACAATCCCCTGGCCCCCCTCCCCCCCTCTCTTTTAGGTTGATAAAGGGCAAACACACGGTTGACCCTTCCCGGAAATCTTGACCTCCTCGGAACTTGCAAAAGGGAAAGAATGACCTAATGACGAAATTCGATAATGTGTTGACTGACTAAAGAAAAGAAAAAAAGATGAAAAGAAAGGAGAGAGAGGTTGTGGGTGGAGGAGGAGGAGAAAAAGGAGGTGAAAGAAAATGAGGAATATAAGAAGGAAGAAATAGAAAGAAACGTGTTATAAGTGAAGATAAAAGAAGAGGAGGAAGAGGAGGAGGAGGAGGAAGAGGAGGAGGAAGAGGAAGAGGAGGAGGAGGAGGAGGAGGAAGAAGAGGAAGTAGAGTGGGTAGGATTAAGTATGAAGAGAAAAGTGTGTGTGTGTGTGTGTGTGTGTGTGTGTGTGTGTGTGTGTTTAAGAAAGCGGTCGACAAACCAGCAATTACGTGAATTTTTTTGAGAGAGAGAGAGAGAGAGAGAGAGAGAGAGAGAGAGAAACTAATATATAACTACTACGATTATCATCATCATTATTATTATTATCATTATTATTATTATTTCTAACTGACGTGACCTTGACCTTTCATGACCCAACCTCTCTGACTGACATTCTTCGGTTTCTGACATGACCTAATTTGACCTGAAACGGGGCTGGGTCATCTGTCTTGCGAGGGCGTGGAGGAGGAGGAGGAGGAGGAGGAGGAGGAGGAGGAGGAAAGATTGGGGAAGGTGTATGCTGAAAATAACTTCTCTTGTCTAATATTAGTTGTAGTAGTAGTAGTAGTAGTAGTAGTAGTGGTAGTGGTTGTAGTAGTGGTGGTAGTAGTAGTAATAGTAGTAGTAGTAGTAGTAGTAGTAGTAGTAGTAGAAAGAAGACGAGAATAAGTAGAAGAATAAGAGACAGAAAAATAAGGGAAAAGTATTTGTAGAAGTAGATAAAGACGAAGAAGAAAAAGACAAGTAGGAGAAAGAGAAGAAGAAGAAAAAAAATGAGGAAAACAGAGCGATAGAAAAACAAATAAAAACAGAAAAACAAAAACAAAAAACAAAAAAGGAATAGTCTTCGTTCTCAATATACCAAGATGATACGAAATTCTATTGACACCTAGATACGGGAACAAAGCTTAATTAGATATACAGGTAGCAGACACAAGGTAGTTAATAAGTATGGTTAGATGAGGGAACAAGGCTTAAATAGATACACAGATAGCCAACACAAGGTAGGTAATATAGGTGTGTTTAGAAAAGGGAACAAAGCTTAATTAGATATACAGGTAGGAAACACAAGGTAGGTATTAGGTATGATTCTGCAGGTAATAGTAATTGGCAGGTGCGTAATAAATGTTGCCAAAAAAGTGATGATACCTTATGGAGAAGAGGGAAGAGGAAGAGGAGGAGGAGGAGGAGGAGGAGGAGGAGGAGGAAGATAATGTTATGTTAATGATTCATGTTATTACGACTTATTATTGTTATTACCGAGAGAGAGAGAGAGAGAGAGAGAGATAAATAGCTTGAACACAGACATAGGAAGTGTGTGTTTCTTTGTGTGTGTGTGCGTGCGTGCGTGTATGTGTGTGTGTGTGTGCGTGCGTGTGCGTGTATGTGTGTGTGTGTGTGTGTGTGTACATTTTCACCTGAGCATGACCTTTCTGCACGCACACACACGCACACCTTGCAACACACGCACACACACACACACACACACACACGATATTTAACATTTTTTGCGGATTTTTTCTCAAATTTCTCGCTTTTCATCTTCAGAGAGAGAGAGAGAGAGAGAGAGTGGCGTGACTATTATATTTACAAGTCGAGACAATTTTTAGAGAAGGGGGAAGGAAAAGTAAGAAGGATCGCCGTTTTCTATGCGCCGGCCTGTACTTGGAGGGGGGGCTCAGGTAGATTAACTCGACCACATCTGCTCGTCCTCCGGTAAACCCTTAACGAGGAGGAGGAGGAGGAGGGGGGAAATATGATGGAGTACAAGAACAAAGAGCAAAAGAAAGTTGATGAGGAAGAAGAGGAAGAGGAGGAGGAGGAGGAGGAGTAGGAGGAGGAGGAGGAGAAAGAGATAGAAATGAGAAGAGAGAGAAAAGAAGGATGATGATGATGATGGAGAGGAGGGCAAGAAATGAAGGTGAAGAGTACAAAAAGGG
>NC_066550.1:12752044-12764544 GCF_024679095.1 Eriocheir sinensis | reverse complement strand
TCTCTGTCTTATGATTTTTTCTATCTCTGTCTTATGATTTTTTTTCTGTCTCTGTCTTATGATTTTTTTTCTGTCTCTGTCTTATGATTTTTTTTCTGTCTCTGTCTTATGATTTTTTTTCTATCTCCGTCTTATGATTTTTTTTCTGTCTCTGTCTTTTATGATTTTTTTTCTGTCTCTGTCTTATGATTTTTTTTCTATCTCTGTCTTTTATGATTTTTTTTCTGTCTCTGTCTTATGATTTTTTTCTATCTCTGTCTTATGATTTTTTTCTATCTCTGTCTTATGATTTTTTTTCTGTCTCTGTCTTATGATTTTTTTCTATCTCTGTCTTATGATTTTTTTCTATCTCTGTCTTATATGATTTTTTTTCTGTCTGTCTTATATGATATTTTTTTCTGTCTATTCTTTTGTGCAGTTGTTGGGGATAAGTTAGGTCAAGAAAGAGATTTTACGATAAGCCATTTTCCTCTTGCGTTTAACATTTAGAAGCAAGTTAACTCTTTTTAATATCTTCGTTTCAGTATCTTTCCTTCGTTGTTGAAATCACGGAAGGGCTTTATATAGTGGTGAGTTTTGTTAGCTTAGGAAGGAGTTGTATGATAAGCCATTTCCCTCTTGCGTTTAACATTTGGTAGCAAGTTAACTCTTTTCAATATCTTCGTTTTACTATCACGGAAGGGCTTTATGCAGAGGTGAGTTTTGTTAGCTTAAGAAAGGAGTTGTATGATAAGCCATTTTCCTCTTTCGTTTAACATTTGGTAGCAAGTTAACTCTTTTTAATACCTTCGTTTTACTATCTTTTCTTCGCTTCTGAAAACACGGAAGGGCTTTATGCAGTGGTGAGTTTTGTTAGGTTAAGAAACAAGTTGTATGATAAGCCATTTCCCTCTTGCGTTTAACATTTGAAAGCAAGTTAACTCTTTTTAATATCTTCGTTTTACTATCACGGAAGGGCTTTATGCAGAGGCGAGAGTTGTAAGGTTAAGAAAGGAGTTGTATGATAAGCCATTTCCCTCTTGCGTTTAACATTATCTTATGCATTATCTTATGCAATGGCGAAGGTTGTCAGGTAAGGGATATTAAAGCATTATAAGCATTTTCTCTTTTCCTTTTAGTATTTTAAGTTAACTCGTATATTCTTTGTGTCTATTGAATTTTTAGCTCGTTACATGCATTACTGAATTATCTCATGCAATGGTGAAAGTTGTCAGGTAAGGGATATTGGAGTATTATAAGCATTTTCTCTTTTCTTTTTAGTATTTATAAGTTAACTCGTATATTCTTTGTGTCTATTGAATATTTAGCTCGTTACATGCATTACTGAATTATTTTATGCAATGGTGAAAGTTGTCAGGTAAGGGATATTAGAGTATTAAAAGCATTTTCTCTTTTCTTTTTAGTATTTATAAGTTAACTCGTATATTCTTTGTGTCTATTGAATTTTTAGCTCGTTACATGCATTACTGAATTATTTTATGCAGTGGTGAAGGTTGACAATGATTAAAGAATTAGGGACGTGTATTATAGTTCATTTCACTCTCTCTTTAAAGCATTAGAGGAAGGTCATTTTGTAGTTATTTTTGTTATTACTTGTGTCACCAAATTTTCTTTTCTTTCTCTTCTTGTTTTTGCTTCGCTATCTTCTACCTCGTTCTTGTTTTATTGTTTTATTGTTCCTCTTCTTAGTTTTTGTTTTCTTTCTTTCTTTTTCTTTCTCCTTAATTTTTCTTCCTCCTTTCGTTCAAGCTAAACAACAATGACCAAATATATTAAGTTTTTTCTATTATTTTCTTTACATTTTTCTCTTCCTTCCTTCTTTCTTTCTTCAATTACTTCTTCCTCCTTGATTCTTTCTTCTTTCTCTTCTAACTAATCAACAATGACGTTTTTTTCTATTGTTTTCATTACTTTTCTTCCTCTTCCTCACTTCCTTTCTTTACCCCATTATTTTCCTTTAATAAATTTTTTCTTCTTCTCTTCAAACATATCAACAACAGCGTCTTTTTTTTCTATATTTTCAGTACTTTTCTTTTTCTTCTTCCCTTCCTTTCCTTCCTCAACATTTCCTTCCTTCATAACCCTTTCTTTTTTCTTTCCTTCTTCCTTAACCAATCGTTCATATCTATCCTTTCTCTTTCTTCTTTCCTTCCTTTCTTTCCTCAACACTTCTCTCCTTCATAACCCTTTCTTCCTTCCTTCCTTCTTCCTTAATCAATCGTTCATATCCATCCTTCATCTTTCTTCTTTCCTTCCTTTCTTTCCGCAACACTTCTCTCCTTCATAAACCTTTCCTTCTTCCTTAATCAATCGTTCATATCCATTCTTTCTCTTTCTTCTTTCCTTCCTTTCTTTCCTCAACACTTCTCTCCTTCATAAACCTTTCCTTCTTCCTTAATCAATCGTTCATATCCATCATTTCTCTTTCTTCATTCCTTCCTTTATACATTGGTGACAGCGGTGGGATAGGTGATGCGGGATACAGTGGTTTGGGTGCTAGTCCTGGTTACATATCATTTATCCTTAGCCTTTTCTTCCTTCTTCCTTATCAATCGTTTGTGTCCATCTGTTCTCTTTCTTCTTTCCTTCCTTCCTTCATACATTGGTGACAGCGGTGGGATAGGCGATACGGGAAACAATGGTGTGGGTGGTGGGTGTGTCCTGGTTATCTCAACATGTCATGCACCCTTAGCCCTTTCTTCCTTCTCCCTAATCAATCGTTCTTTTCTCTTTCTTCTTTCCTTCCTTCCATTCTTTCTTTGACGTATTCTTCATAACCCTTTCTTCCTTCTTCCTTTATTAAACGGTCATGTCCATCCCAGCCTTTTGTCCCCATCTAACAATCCCTTCAATCTCTCAACCTTTTATATTCCTTTCTTTCTTCCTTCCTTGCTTGCTTGCTCCGTCTTCCTGGTGATCATATCGACTCTTCTAGGAACGAGTTAAGGTCCAGTAACTCTGCCTTAAGCTGCTGATCACCCACGCAGACGATATAAATACTTGTAGCACGAGCAGAGGAAGGATCATGAGCAGGAGGAGGAGGAGGAGGAGGAGGAAGAAATGATATGTGGTGGTGGTCGTAGTGGTGGTGGTGGTAGTGGTGGTGGTGCTATGGAAGAAGAAATAGTAGTGGTAGGAATAGTAGTAGTGGTTGTATTTGTTGTTGTAGTAGTAGTGGTAGTAGTAACCTTAAATACAACAGTAACATAAAATTCATAAACTCGAACCTTTACCCATTTTCTTTAACAAGTCATAAACTACAACCATTTCCCATTTTCTTCTTCAAAAACAATCAACTTTCTTCTTTAACAGAAATCTTAAACTCCCATTGTTCCCCATTTTCTTTTTCATCGACAATCAAACTCCAACCTCTTCCCATTTTCTCTAACAACAATTATAAACTCCAACCATTTCCTATTTCCTTCCTCTAAAACAATCATAAACTCCAACCTCTTCCCATTTTCTTCAACCTCTTCCCATTTTCTTCTTCAACAGCAATCAACTTCACCCTCTTCCCACTTTCTTCAACAGCAAATATAAACTCCACCCATTTCCCATTTTCTTCAGCGGGTCAGTCTACAGGACAACAAACTAGTGGACCTCCCGGCGGCCTCCCTAAGCCTGCTGACCCACGTAACCTGGCTTGACCTTCGCTACAACCTGCTGGCCTACCTTCCCCAGGAGATTAGCGCCCTGGTCAGCCTGCAAGTCCTTCTTCTACAGGGCAACAGGCTAACTGCTCTTCCAACTTCCTTAGGTAATGGTCTGAAGAGAGGGTTAGGGTAGGATGGGTTTGGGGAAGGGTTGAGGGTGATGGGGTGATGGTGGAAGGTATAGGGAGGTGAGGATGGTGCTAGGAAGGGAAGGGAAGGATTGGGAAGAGAGATAAGGATAGGGAAGGGAAGGGAAGGGAAAGGGAATGAATAGAAAGGGAAGGGAAAGAAAGGGAGATGAATGTAAGGGAAATGAAGGAAGGAAAGAAAGGAGAAGGAAGGGTTTGTAAGGGAAAGGACGGGTAGATTAGGGAAGGGAAAGGGAATCAATAGAAAGGAAAGGGAAAGAAAGAGAAAGAAAGGAAAGGGAAAGGAAGGAAAGAAAAGAGAACAGCCAGGTAGGAAAGGAAAGGGAAAGGAACACAAAACAGCAAACAAATCTTACTTCCAGACCACATCAACACAAACCCACTAAAAATAACCCTAACTATCCACCCCACAGGTATGCTTCCCGCCTTGGTAACACTTCAGGTAAGCGACAACCCCCTAACCTTCCCACCTGAAACCGTGATCAGAGGAGGGGCAAAATCCATCCTCCAATTCCTACGCGAAGTCTGTGCCGCGACCACCACCAGTAACATCTGTACCACCAGTAGCTGCGAGAGTGACTTCAGTACCTCTACCCCGGTTAAGATCCCCGTAAGCACCTGGGATGGTACCGGGGGGCAGATGAGACATGAACACCTGATATATGATGAGAATGTGTTATCAGGTGTGGAAGATGAAGGGGTGACCAGTGATGATAGTGATGGTGAGGATGCCGGTGATTTGTTCCGTGATACACTGGTGGCAGCGGTGGGATTAGGTGATACGGGAGGTGGTAGTGGTATGAGTGCTAGTCCTGGTTACCTCGACTGTCCACCATCACCCATGCCTAGTCTCCGTGTGGCTATAAGGACCAGCAGAGACTCTAGCCCTTGCCAACACTATCATCAACATCAGCATCACCATGAAGGGCTATGCTTGCCACTACACTCCCATCTACCGGACAGTGACGGAGACACACTCGCCCCTCCTGCTAGCCCTGTGTCTCCATGTCTCCTGACCCCGAACACTGACCTCCCAACCAGAACGACCTTTGACCTAACTCGTGAAGGGATTGAGGCGTACGAGAGGGAGCTGGTCATGTCTCTTGGTCTTCCTGGGGACGTGGACATCGAGACACTGCTAGGAATCACACGGGATGGCTTGGAGGTCCTTGAGAGACTACCAGATGGAGAGGTGAAAGAACGACTACTTCGATGTCTCTCCCAGCGAAACACCTTGCCTGAGCACTTCGATGGGGCTATGCCAGAGTTCGGAGGTCAGTTCGCAGGGCAGCAGCCACGACGAGCCCTCCACCTCCACCTCCAGGCAGACTACCAGCAACAATACTTCGAGGACGACTCCGAAAGCCTACAGGGAGACCTTGGTGAGGGCTACAGAAGACCATACAGCCAAGTCGTTGAGGACGAGGGTGATGGCCAAAGAAAGGTAAGAGCAGGAGAGCAATTAGAAGTGACAACCGATAAAGTAAACGTGATAGAGTAAATGGTGGAGAATATGAGTTTAAGAGAGGAAATGTCAGATGAAAGTGAGTGAATGAGAGTGAATAGGTGAAGAATATGAATTGGTGAAAGTGAACGGACCGAAAAAAATGAGTTTGAAGGAGAAAATGACATATGAAAGCGAGTGCATGAGAGTGAATGAGTGAAGAATGTGAGTTTGTGAAAGTGAATGGACCGAAAAAAGTGAATCTGGGAGAGTAAACGACAGATGAGTGAGTGAATGAGAGATAATAGGTGAAGAAAGTGAGTTTGTGAAAGTGAATGGACCGAAAAAAGTAAGTTTGGGAGAGTAAATGGCTGATGAAAGTGAATGAGTGAAGAATGTGTTTGTAAAGTGAATGGACCGAGAAAAGTGAATCTGGAGAGTAAACGACCGATGAAAGTGAGTGAATGAGAGTGAATGGGTGAAGAAAGTGAGTTTGTGAAAGTGAACGGACCGAAAAAAGTGAGTTTGAGAGATTTTTTCATTTATGATCTATATATTATTTTATTTTATTTGTTTTTTTATTATTTATTTGTTTATTTTGTTTCATTGTGGGAAACAAAGATTGAAGGCATTTTTTTATATTTTTAGGTCTAATTTTAGCTTCTCTTACTACAAAAAAAAAAAAAAAATCTTTCAACCAGTGGAATGTCAAAGCACACACACACACACACACACACACACACACACACACACACACACACACACACACACACACACACACACACACACACACACACGTCACTCTTCTCCAAGCTGGTCACGTCAACACTTCAGCATAATTCGCCTTGACTAGAGTGGAAGCGAGAAAGAAAGGCATTTAAAAGCTATAATCAACAGGAATTACCCGGGACAAGTGAGTGAGATCTCTCTCTCTCTCTCTCTCTCTCTCTCTCTCTCTCTCTCTCTCTCTCTCTCTCTCTCTCTCTCTCTCTCTCTCTCTCTCTCTCTCTCTCTCTCTCTCTCTCTCTCTCTCTCTCTCAGAAGTGACAAGAACGCATTCCTCAACACAATTACAAAGCTGAGTGAGAGGATGCACGCACACTCGAACACACACGCATATCTCTCTCTCTCTCTCTCTCTCTCTCTCTCTCTCTCTCTCTCTCTCTCTCTCTCTCTCTCTCTCTCTCTCTCTCTCTCTCTCTAACACTCTCACCTGAGCTAATCAAGACGCCCGCCCAGGTAAGCCCGCTGCCCCTTCCCGTCGTGAGCCTGCAGTTGCCGGCTTCAGGAGAGGCGTGGAGCGGCGGAGAGGAGGAGGATGGGAGGGCAGGAGGACGAGGAAGAAGGAGGACGCATGGCTCAGGAAAGAGGATCAAGAGAGGATCGAATCGCCTCCATAAACCCAAGTGAGTGAGTGAGTGAGTGAGTGAGTGAGTGTGTGTGTGTGTGAAAGTGTGATTGAGTGTTTGAGTGAGTGTGTGAAAGTGAGATTGAGTGTTTGAGTGAGTGTGTGAAAGTGAGATTGAGTGTTTGAGTGAGTGTGTGAAAGTGAGATTGAGTGTTTGAGTGAGTGTGTGAAAGTGTGATTGAGTGTTTGAGTGAGTGTGTGAAAGTGAGATTGAGTGTTTGAGTGAGTGTGTGAAAGTGGGATTGAGTGTTTGAGTGAGTGTGTGAAAGAGAGATTGAGTGATTGAGTGAGTGAGTGAGGGACTGACTGACTGACTGACTGACTGAATGAAATGAATGAATGAAAAAAACCCCATAAAATAATAAATCTATAAAGTAATCAATATTATCAAAGGAGAAAAAGTCACGCATGGAAACCGTGATGGCATGTGACGAAGAAAGAAAAGATGAAAAAAACAACAAAAAAACAACAACCGAGGCAAAAAAAAAATCACTAAAATATAAAAATGAGTTCAGAAAAAAAAGTTGAATATAAAGTTGAACCAAAAGAGCCAAAAGTCAAGGCCGGCTAAATGGTCGTGTGTGTGTGCATGGCGGGATTCGAACGAGGGTCTGACGTTGATTGGAGAGCCGGCGAACCACGAGCCAGGGATGATTGTGGTTCTAATGATGACTTAATGACCGTGAGAGAGAGAGAGAGAGCTTTCTTTTTTTTCTTTTCTTCTGTCTATATTTTTTGTTTGTATTTGCTTTTTTCTTTTCATGATCTTTTTTCCTTTTCCTTTTTCTTTTTTTTCCTTTCTCTCTTTTTCTTTTTCTTTTCCTTTTTTTCCTTTCTCTCTTTTACTTTTTTACTTTTTCTTTCTTTTCCTTATTTTCTTTATTTTCCTTTTTCTTTTCCTTTTTTTCCTCTTTTTCTTTTCCCTTTTCTTTTTCTTCTTTTTCTTCTTCTTCTCCGTTTTTCTCTCATTTATCTTCCTCTTCATTGCTATTTATCTTTTGTTTTATTATTACGCCTTTCATTAGTCTATTTTTCATTATTATTTTCTTCATTATATTATTATCACACTTCTCTATCTCTTTATTTGCTTGTATTTCTGTTTTATTGCTTTTCTTTTTATTATTTTTTCTTATATGCAATCTTTTTTTCTATTACATCATCTAAGTCGTTATGCTCCGTCTCTCCTTTTCCTCCTCCTCCTATTCCTCATTCTTCTTCTCTTCTATCACTGTTGCCACCTTTAATAAAACTCCAATTCTTCTCTGTATGTTTTTTTTTATATTATTTCGCCTTTTATTGATTTATTTTTCATTATTCTTTTCTTCATTATATTATCATCAGACTTTCCTATCTTTTCATGCGCTTGTATTTCTATTTTATGGCTTTTCTTTTTATTATTTTTTTCTCCTATGTAATTTTTTTTCTATTATGTCTTTATCTGTATCCTTGGTAACGACTTAATCCTTATCTGTAATCATGTAACTGCTTCTAACATCAAAGGCTTTCTATGTGATGTATTTATAGAATGTTTCGTAAAATCACCACCTCCACCACCACCACCATCACCACCATCACCACCTCCACCACCACCATCTCTTATCGGAACTCTAATAATTTCTTATCTATATTTCTTTTGCTCTATCATGCATCCTAAGACCACCACCATCTCCACCATCACCACCACCACCATCACCACCTCCACCACCATCTCTTATCGGAACTCTAATCATTTCTTATCTATATTTCTTTTGCTCTATCATGTATCCTAAGACCACCACCATCTCCACCACCGCCACCACTATCATCACCATCGCCACCATCACCACTAACACCCCTATCTCTTATCAACACTCTAATCATTTCTTATCTGTCTTTCTTTTTGCACTTTCATTTTTTTCCTCCTCTTTAACCTTCAATGTTTAATTTTTACTGCAGTCACATTTTCCACTCCTGTTATAATTCATTTTTTTCCCCTTGTTTTTATTAATTTTCTTCTCTCCTCCGCTATCAAAAACACAGGCAAAGAAATAGTCAAGTACTTTCTATTTAATTTCCATCGTTATCATCACTGCTTTTCTTTGTCCAACTCTTCATCACCAATATTATTTCTCATTTTCTTTTTTCATATCTCTCTTCCTCCTTCTCCTCCTCCTCCTCTTCCGTCATCACCACCACCATCATCCTCACTAATAATAATACCTTAGTTTTTATTTCTTTTTTTTTTTCGAACTTAAATAAAGATCAATAGAACACATTTACCTTCCTTCCTCCTCTTCCTCCTCCTCCTCCTCCTCTTTCTTCATCATCTTCACCACTAATAATAATACCAAGTTCTTATTTCTCTTGATCTTCCTTTTTTCATCTTCCATCACACCATCTAAGTCATTTTGCTCCCTTTTTCCTCCTCCTCTTCCTCCTCTTTCTTCTCCACTTCAATCACCATAACCACCTCTAATAATACTCCAATTCTTCTCTCTCTCTTTCTCTCCTTTCATCTTTTTTTTTCTTCCAATCCAACACTAAGTCATTTCCCTTCCTCTCCTTTCTCCTTTTAATCCTCCTCCTCCTCCTTCTCCTCTTCTATCACCATTCCCACCTTTAATAATACTCCAATTCTTCTTTTTCTCTCTTTTTTCATTTCTTTTTCCCTTCCATTACAACATATCATTTCCCTTTCCTTCTCCTCCTTCTCCTATTCCTCCTCCTCGTCTTCCTCCTCCGCCATCAAAATCACACTCGATACTCCATTTCCTTGTCCTCTGCACCACTCTCTCTTCTCTCCATCCCTATCAACAGTCCTCTCTCATTTCCTTGTCGCCACCACCGCAGACTCACGCACACCCACACACCCACACATGCACACACACACCTCTGCAATCACGCATACCTGAGTTCGGGGACAGGTGTGGGAGAGTCTTTGTCCTTGGAAATGATCCCACAACCGCTGCCACAATTTTATGACATAACCGTATTTCACGATACTTTATATGTCTTTCTTTGTCTCTGTTTAGCTTTTCTTTGTCTATCTTACATTTTGTCTTTTGTTTGGTCTGTATATATTTTATTTATTCGCGTTTTTCCTCCACACACACACACAAAGTAAATTCTCGTTTTTTTGTGTGTTTTCTGTCTTTATTTTCTCGTTTTTTTGTTTGTGTTTTCTATCTTTATTTTCTCGTTTTTTTGTGTGTGTTTTCTATCTTTATTTTCTCGTTTTTTTGTGTGTGTTTTCTATCTTTATTTTCTCGTTTTTTTGTTTGTGTTTTCTATTTTCATTCTCACTTTTCACGGTTTTCTTTACCACTGTTGTTATAATTTCCGTAGATTGACAGAAACAGCATTAAAAGAAGTTACTAATTCCTTTACTACTCTTCTGATAATTTCCCAAGATTGACAAAGGTGATAGGCTTTAAGACGTGATTGTTTCCTTCACCACTGTTGCAATAATTTCCGTAGACTGACAGAAAAGCATTAAAAAAGTTGCTAATACCTTTACTACTGTTCTGATAACTTTCGTAGGTTGACAATGGTGACAGGCGTTGAGAAGTTGTTGTTTCCTTACTACTGTTTTGGTGTTCCCCAGGTTGGCGACAGTGGCGGAGGTGCACAGACGAGCCAGGGACGAGAGGAGGAGGCAGAGGGAGATGCTGGCGGCGGCGAGGGAGATGACGGAGCAGCAGAGACTCAAGTGAGGGACAGAGATAGACAGACAGATAAATAAAGATAGATATGTTTTGTCTATTCCTTTATGTGCTTGTGTGTTTTGTTTAAGTCTGTTTGTGTACTCGTTTACTTGTGTTTGCTGCTGTTTAAACCTGTCTCTCTGTCTGTGTCTGTTATCAACCTGTCTGTGTTTTAACTTTCTTTGTACCTGTCTGTCTTTAATGCCTGTTTACCTGTGTTTATGTTATCTTTGTATTTAATTGTCCTATTATCTCTAAGCTTAAGGGGATGTGTCTAGTGAACTTCCTCCCCTCCTCCCACCTTTCCTCTTCTCTCCTCTCATTCTTTCCTCTAAATCTTCCACTTCCTTCTTCTCTTCCCCTTTCCTCTCCTCCTCCCTCTCTCCGTCTCACTCCCCTTTCCCTCTCGCCCCTACAGGAGTCAGGAAGGGCTGGAGGTGTGGCGAGACGAGACAAGACTTCTACAGGAGCAACGCGCCCTTAGTCCAGGTGAGTGTGGGAAGTAGGTGTTTTATTTACCTTCAGAAATAGGACTTAAGGGGTTTCGCATCTTATTGGGTTTTAGCTTCAAGTTAGAATGGACATGGAGTGGACTTTTTTTTTAATCTGTTATGGATATTGATTTTTTTTTTGTTATCTTTTATTTTCGATCAATTTTAAGGATAAATTCTAATAGGAGAGACTGATTAGTTTGATTTTTCGTTTTTTAAGTTTCATTTTAAAGTTTCAATTGGAGTGGAAGTCTGGTATTTTCATTATTCTTTATTAATGCCAGTTAAGGTATCTCATCTTAGCTTTACTTTAAGTTTGAACAGCAATGGAATAGATCTTATATAATTGTTATGCGAATTAAGATTAAGATGAAGATTAAAATTATGGCAGTTCTGGTATCTCACTTCTAATCAGTTCTCCAGGTAACCACTAACGCTCTACCTGCCTCCCTTCTCACCTGTACAGAGGGTTACCTGCCGGCGGTGTGTGAGGCGCCCTTCGCTGTGGACGGCATGATGCTCACTCCCAGGGCTCGGTCGCGGGTATGTGTGTGTGTGTGTGTGTGTGTGTGTGTGTGTGTGTGTGTGTGTGTGTGTGTGTGTGTGTGTGTGTGTGTGTGTGTGTGTGTGTGTGTGTGTGTGTGTTATGTTATTTTTCTTTACTTCTTCCTCTATCTGTCTTTCTCTCTTCCTTTACCTTTCTTTGCCTTTCCAGTTAGATTCTTTCCTTTCTACCTTTCTACCTCGATCACGGGTATGTGTGTGTGTGTGTGTGTGTGTGTGTGTGTGTGTGTGTGTGTGTGTGTGTGTGTGTGTGTGTGTGTGTGTGTGTGTTATATTACTTTTCTTTACTTCTTTATCTCTCTCTTTCTTTCTCTCTTTCTTTACCGTTCCTTTTCTTTCTACTTTTTATATATTTTTTTTTACATCAGAGGACACGGATCAAGGGCAACAAAAAGGGGTCAAAACAAACAAACAAACAAACACACACAATAAAAGCCCGCTACTCTCCGCTCCAATAAAGAATAAAAGTAGAGTAGCCAAGAGAGCTCAATTTCGGGTGGAGAAATAATAATGAGATAATCAAATAAGAAATACCTTCCCATACGTGCTAATTAACAACAGGTAGCAGGTATATCAAGGTAGGAAAGTGACATTATCGATTATTTAAGAACCTGACCTGGGAAATTTAATTGGGAAAAAGGTGAAAGGTATACGTTGTTTTAATATGGATAGGTGTAGTTCTCTCTCTCACACGCACACACACACACACACACACACACACACACACGAGCTTCCACACACGCAATACTCTCATTCCCCTTTTCTCTCCACATTTAAACCTCAAATTTTCAGCCGACTTCCCTCCCTCTTTCTCTCCTTTCCTCCTTCTCTCCTCCCTCTCACTTTCTCTTACTTTCCTCCCTTCCCTCCCCTCCCTTCTCTCCTTCTCTCCTCATTTACCTCTATTCCCCTCCCCTCCTCTTTCTCTCCTTTCCTCCTTCTCTCCTCCCTCTCACTTTCTCTCCCATCTTCCTTCCTCTTCCCCTCTTTCCTTCCCTCCCCTCCCTTCCCTCCCTCTTCTCCTTTCCTCCTTCTCCTCTCTCTTCCCTTCCCTTCCCTCCCTTCTCTCCTCTTCTCTTCATTTACCTCTCTCTTCCCCTCCCTCCTC
>NC_066550.1:12747044-12749544 GCF_024679095.1 Eriocheir sinensis | reverse complement strand
CACCACCACCACCACCACTATCATCACCACCACTACTACTACTACTGCTATTACCATCCCATAATGAACACCAGGAATCGAACCCGGGCCTTCTGAGTATAAGTCAGGGAAGCAAACCAACTACGCCACCGATGAGATAAGAGGTCACCGCGCCAGAGGTCACTTTTGGGGTCTGTACCTGACGCCCCCGCCCCGCACTGTGGCCATGAAGGTGAAGGTGACCCCGCTCACACTCAAACTCAGTGGTGTTCATTATGGGATATTTTTACTGTGTTTACCTCTTGACTGCGGATTTCCTACCAGAAGACCTCACCAAGCTACAGGAATGGAACAAAAAGTGGCTGCTACAATTCAATGAAGAAAAATATAAAGTCCTGCATTTGGGAGCGGATATCCAGCACACCAATACTTCATGGGAAACACTCCACTATCCACCACAGAGGCAGAGAAAGACCTGGGACTATATTTTACCAGGCTACCAGTGAAGGGATATCCAGCACACCAATACTTCATGGGAAACACTCCACTATCCACCACAGAGGCAGAGAAAGACCTGGGACTATATTTTACCAGGCTACCAGTGAAGGGATATCCAGCACACCAATACTTCATGGGAAACACTCCACTATCCACCACAGAGGCAGAGAAAGACCTGGGACTATATTTTACCAGGCTACCAGTGAAGGGATATCCAGCACACCAATGCCACATGGGAAACACTCCATTATCCACCACAGAGGCAGAGAAAGACCTGGGACTATATTTTACCAGGCTACCAGTGAAGGGATATCCAGCACACCAATGCCACATGGGAAACACTCCACTATCCACCACAGAGGCAGAGAAAGACCTGGGACTATATTTTACCAGGCTACCAGTGAAGGGATATCCAGCACACCAATACTTCATGGGAAACACTCCACTATCCACCACAGAGGCAGAGAAAGACCCGGGACTATATTTTACCATGCTACCAGTGAAGGGATATCCAGCACACCAATACTTCATGGGAAACACTCCATTATCCACCACAGAGGCAGAGAAAGACCTGGGACTATATTTTACCAGGCTACCAGTGAAGGGATATCCAGCACACCAATACCACATGGGAAACACTCCATTATCCACCACAGAGGCAGAGAAAGACCTGGGACTATATTTTACCAGGCTACCAGTGAAGGGATATCCAGCACACCAATACCACATGGGAAACACTCCATTATCCACCACAGAGGCAGAGAAAGACCTGGGACTATATTTTACCAGACTACCAGTGAAGGCAAAATCCGTGCCAATCGCAGCGGACGGGTTAATACAGTTTCTCTAAGACTATTACCATGACAAGCAAACACTACCATGACCTCCACTTCCATTTCTTCTTTTCTTGTTTCCTGTACTTTTTTTTCTTCTTTTTTTCTTCACTTATGATTTCTTCCTTTTTCTCTCTTCCTTTCTTTCTTCTTCACATTCTCTCTTCTCCTCTTTTCTTTTTTCCCTTTTAACCTCTTTCAACCTCTTTCCTCTTCCTCCTCCTCCTCCTCCTCCTCTCTTCTCTCCTCCCATCCTTTCCTTCTCATCTTCATTTTCTTTTTTCTCTTTTTTCCTTTCCCTCTTTCTCCTTCCTCTTTCGTGCGGTTAAATCTGTATTCTTATTTCCCTTCTTCCTTCCTTTATTTTAACTCCTCCTCCTCCTCCTCCTCTTCTCTCTCCATTCCTATACGTATTTACTTTTTCCTTACTTTTTACTTTTTATACTTTTTCTTTCCCTTCTACCATCTCTAACAACAACAACAACAACAACCAATTCATCAAACTCACCCCAAAACAGGAGGTGACTGAGTACATTGTTATCTCGTATCTTCAACCCTAACAAACAAAAACACATCTCCCTTGCTTTACCTTACTTATCTTACTTACTTAACCTTACTCCTATCTTTATTACAGAGTCAGCGAGGTGTGTGCCGGGGTAAGATCCTGCCTGGAGGAGCTGAACAGGACCAAAACATGTTCAGAACGAAGAAGAGCCGAAGGAGGAGGAGGCGGAGGGAAGGGAGAAGACGGGATTGACGGTGAAGTAGGAAAAGGTGGAGATGGAGGAGGAAAAGGAAGAGGAGGAGGAGGAGGAGGAGGAGGAGGGAGGGTAGTCGTGGGGAATAGTCTAGCTCATCCCGCGGCTATCGTACACCAGTTACACCATTTACGAAGACAGTTACATCGCCTGAAGGTTAACTGTGTGATATAACGTGCGTGTGTGTGTGTGTGTGTGTGTGTGTGTGTGTGTGTTGAAGTTTTCGGTTCCGTCCACTCCACATTTGAGATAGATAGATAGATAGATAGATAGATAGAGAGAGAGAGAGAGAGAGAGCATGAAATAAAAAATAAAAAAATGAAAGAAAAAGACACTAAACGGATGAAAGAGAGAAAAAAAGGAATAAACAGAAAGAAAAAAGAAAAATTGAAACCCATATCAAGAAAAAAAGAAAGAATGAAAGAGGAAAAG
>NC_066550.1:12732044-12742044 GCF_024679095.1 Eriocheir sinensis | reverse complement strand
AAAGAACAAACAAAGAAAACCAATAAATCATGAAAATGGTAAACATGAAAAAAACGAAAAAAAAACCACATCAACAGCACAAGAATTAACGAATAAAAAAATATAGAAAGAAAGAAAACAAGTAAGATAAGAAAGCAAAAAATAATAAGAAAAGATGATGATAATAATAATAATAATCTAAGCTCAGCCACAAGAAATTAAGATAAAGATAGAGAAAAAAACTTCGCTAGAGATTCGGATGATAAAAATTAATGTGTGTGTGTGTGCGTGTGTGTGTGTGTGTGTGTGTGTGTGTGTGTGTGTGTGTGTGTGTGTCTCTATACCTTCACTCCTTTGTTTGTAAATCATTAAATTCTCCTCACCCTAATTACTCTTTTCCTCCTCCTCCTCCTCCTCCTCCTCCTCCTCCTCTTCCTCTTCCTCCTCCTCCTCCTCCATCTTATTTTCCGATGTTTCCCTTTATAATCTTTTATTTCTTATCTTCTTTTATTTTTTGTTTTCCTCTTAATGTTTTCTTTTCCTCTTTTTTCTCTCTCCTCTTTTCTATACCCCTTCCTTCCTTCCTCCTCCTTGCTTTACCTTTTCCTCTTCCTCTCTCCTCTTCTTTCTTTAACCTCCAAAACTTCCTCACCTTCTCATTTTCCTCTTTATCTCTTCCTTCTTTCATTATTTGTTGTTTTCTTTGTTTTTCATTAAAGTTACAATTTTGTTTTCTTTCAATCATCTTTTTTTTTCTTTTCATTATTGCATCGTTTTCTTTTTCTTTGTTTTTTCCTTCACAAGAATTATTCATATATAACAACATTTTATTTACTCTTTCTCTCTCTCTATCTATCTATTTATGTATCTACCTTTCTGTGTATCTTTCTCTCTCTCTCACATCTTCCACTTTCTCACACCTCCTTCTCTTCTCCTTATTCCCATCTCTTTATAATCTCCTTCTCCATTCCCTTCTCTTTTTCCTTTCTCATCTCCTATTCTTCCTCCTTTATTTACAGCCCCGTCACTACCTGCTCACCCAAACCACTTTCTCACCCCTCGCCTTTCTCTTCCTCCTCCTCCTTTCTTCATCCTAACATCATCCTCAACTCCTCCAGATTCTTCAACAATGATCGTGTAAACCGTAGAGGGGGTGGTGTCGCCCTTTTTGTCAAAAGCTACTTGCAACCTACTGACAAAACACCAAGAAACAGTAACGTTGAACATTTGTGCGTGCGAGTAAACATTGCAAAAGTCAATTTAAATATATCTGTCACTTACAGGCCTCCGGGGCAATCACTTGATGGCGATCTTGAAATGTACAGCGTCTTAAGGCAGTCACTTAATAACAGCGACTCACTGATACTAGGAGACTTTAACCTCCCCCATATCGACTGGGCGACACTGTCGGGTACAGAAGGTGAGTCCCATAGAATGATCGAATTTCTAGAGGAAAATTATCTAAGCCAAATGGTTTCTGAACCAACTCGACAAAATAACATACTTGACCTTGTTATAGCGACCCAAGATAACCTAGTCAGTAATGTCTCGGTAGGAGAACACCTCGGTTCCTGCGATCATAAACTAGTGCGCGTTGACATTAGAGCTCAAACATCGGTGACTGAAAATAAAGTTAAGGTGCCCAATTTCAAAAGAGCCAACTTCGTAGAAATCCGACGAAAACTAATAGATATGCAACTATCAGATGACGGCAATGCAGAGGACGCCTGGCTAAACTTTAAAAATCACTTACTCACTCAGCAGGACACATTTGTCCCCTTGTGCGAGAAGCGAATTAACACTAATAAAAGTCCACCTTGGTTTAATAGCGTAATTAAACACTCAGTCAAGGAGAGAAAATTGTCTTACAGGTTAAAGAAAGACCAAAGCACGCCCGAAAACATTAGACTTTACAATGATGCAAGGCGACGAGTAAAAAGATTAGTGCATCAGGCAAAGCGTAGATATGAAGAAAATATTGCAGCCAACTGTAAAAATAATCCGAAATCCTTCTTCAGTTACATAAACAACAGAAAGGCGATCAGAAGTGGAATTGGACCTTTAATAAACAGCGACGGTGCACTAGTGACTGACAGCCAACACGTTGCAAACCTATTAAATAATTACTTTTCCTCGGTGTTTAATAATAACAGTCCTCCCACCACCACCACCAACACCAGTACTAATGTAAATCCCGAGCATGCATTGTCTAACTTTGAAATAAAACCCGATGAAGTCCTTAAAGCCCTCAAATCACTTAAAACAAATAAAAGTCCTGGACCTGATAAAGTATATCCAACTCTGCTGAAAGAAACAAAGAGCGAAATACTCTCCTCCCTCACAACCGTATTCAATATGTCCTTGCGACAAGGCATTGTCCCTTCAGATTGGAAAAAGGCTAACGTGACACCGATTTTTAAGAAAGGAGACAAAAAAGTACCAGGTAATTACAGGCCCATTAGTCTAACTTCGGTTGTAGGTAAGCTACTTGAGGGCATAATTAGAGACAAAATTGTGAGTTACCTTGAAAGCCACTCATTAATTGGGGACTCACAACATGGCTTCCGAAACAAAAGATCCTGCCTATCAAATCTATTAACCTTTATAACGACCTCTTCACTGTTTATGACGTAACCAAATCACTGTACGTAGTCTATCTTGTTTTGGAGAAAGCGTTTGATAAAGTCCCGCATCATAAATTACTTTACAAATTAAAACAAATAGGTATTGACGGTCAGGTAAACCAATGGATCGCGAATTGGTTGAGCAACAGACAACAAAGAGTAGTGATTGACGGATTTAACTCAGAGTGGGCGCCTGTCACTAGTGGCGTCCCTCAGGGCTCGGTTCTTGGCCCAGTGCTCTTCATTATTTACATCAACGACGTGGATGTTGGACTCAATAACCGCATTAGTAAATTTGCAGACGACACAAAGATTGGTAACTCGGTTCTCACTGACGAAGACAGGCAAAGCCTCCAAGAGGATTTGCACAAAATTTCAGCTTGGTCGGATAGATGGGAGATGCCCTTTAACGTAGACAAGTGCCAGGTCCTTCAAGTTGGAACGAGGAATAAAAAGTTTGATTACGAAATGCGCGGCGTTAAACTCAAAAGCGTTCAATGCGTCAAGGACTTGGGGGTCAAAATCGCGTCAAACCTCAAATTCTCACAGCAATGCATCGATGCAGCAAATAAAGCGAACAGAATGTTGGGCTTCATTAAAAGAAACTTTTATTTAAGAATAAAGATGTAATACTCCCGCTCTACAACAGTTTAGTCAGACCCCACTTGGAATATGCGGTACAGTTTTGGTCTCCTCACCATGCAAAGGATATTGCTAAATTAGAAGGTGTTCAGCGTCGGGCAACGAAAATTATCCCTTCCTTGCGCAACAAATCCTACGAAGAAAGGCTTTCTACCCTTAACATGTTCTCTCTTGAGAAACGTCGCCTCCGAGGAAAACTGATCGAATGTTTTAAAATACTTAATGGTTTCACGAATGTAGACAGATCAACATTGTTTATGATCGATGACACTTTGCGCACGAGGAACAATGGCGTAAAACTCAGATGTAGACAAGTAAATTCAGACTGCAACAAATTTTTCTTCACCAACGTTGTAGTGCGAGAATGGAATAAGCTCCCATCATCAGTGGTCCAGTGTAACACGATTGACTCCTTCAAAAATAAGCTCGACCGTCACTTCCTTCAACTTAATATCAACTAGAGTAGAAATGCAACGTTTTGGAGTCTTCTGATTAATGTAAAATCACTTAGGTTTAAGGACAGACCACCAAGTCTGGACCATGGGGTCTGTGTGGTCTGATTTTCTATGTAAATCTATGTAAAATCTCCAACAGTCCATGGCGCCTTCGACTTTTGGAAGAGCGAGATAACCCTTCGGAATCAGGTTTTTGAAGGTTATGACAAGACTATACGGCCTGCCCTCAATGTGTCTGTGGTGGTGAGGAGCCTGGAGGTGAAAGACATGGAAGTGGTGAGTATTGATGGGGATTCGTTTTGTTATGTTAGATGGTGTGGGTGGAGTTGTTGTTTCCTTTACAGTTTATGTGGTTTTGTTTTGTATGAGTGGCTTCTGTTTGTCTTGGTTGTATTAGTATTTTGTGTTTTGTTTTGTTGTGTTAGTATTTTGTTTTTTGTTTTGTTGTGTTAGTATTTTGTTTTTGTTTTGTTTTTCTATTTGTCTTCAGTCATTCTTCGTGTTTTTTTTTTTTTGGGGGGGGGGAGTTTTCTTGAAGTTCATGTGGTTTTGTTTTGTCTGAGTGGCTACTTGTTTTCTTGATTGTATTAGTATTTTGTTTTTGTTTTGCTTTTCTATTGTTTTTTCTTTCTTTTAAGTGTTGCTGTGGTTTGTCTTTTTCTTAAGTTATCCTTCGTCTTTTTTGGGGAGGGTGTAATTTTCTTGCAATTTATGTGGTTTTGTTTTGTCTGAGTTATTCCTTTTTTTTCTTGGTTGTATTAGTATTTTGTTTTTTTGTTTTTCTATTGTTTTTTTTTCTTTCTTTCGAGTGTTGCTGTCGTTTTCTTTTTTTTAGGGGGTGTAATTTAAGTTTTAATTTACACTGTTTTTAGTGACTCAGTTTTTTTTATAGTCTGATTCACTTTTCAGCGTACATTTTCTTTGATTTCACCTCCTCCAATAATAGTGGTAGCAAAAGTAATCATAGTTGTAGTAGTAGCTATATACAAGACAATCTCCTAATCTCACACTTCCTTATCTTACGTATACAATCGTTTCCAACCCTAACACAACAGGATTTAAAGGGGATCTGACACGCTTTAAAGAGATCTGACACGCTATAAACCCCTTCATCTATGGCGTTGTTGATAAGCCTCTCCTCACCTTGTTCTGTTATAATATTACCTTTCCGTGTGTTCAAGAGGGCTGGATAACATTTTTGAGACCTTCGCCAATTGCATCATCACTTCCCTTCTTTTTTTATTATTGTACGTCTCTCTCTCTCTCTCTCTCTCTCTCTCTCTCTCTCTCTCTCTCTCTCTCTCTCTCTCTCTCTCTCTCTCTCTCTCTCTCATAGACACACGTACGAGATCGCTTTTCTAACCCATTGCACATTTTCTTTCAGTTCTAACAGGCACAATATCTTACCACTAAAACACAAACACAAGTACTTTTCATATCTACCTAACTATCTATCTCTTAAACTCATCTCGCTATCACACACACACGCACGCACACACACACACGTACAAGATCTCTTTTCCAAAACCTCCTTCACACACACACACACACACATACACACACACACGCGTACAGGATCTCTTTTCCAAAACCTCGTTCACACACACACACACACACACACACACACACACACACACACACACACACACACACACACTGTCTCTGATTTCGTGCGTCTCGCTCGTTTTATTTGCTTGTAGTTCGTCCGGAAGGGTGTGGGTTCCGGTTGATGACGGTTGATGAAAGTCGTCATTTGCTGATCCTAGTGTCAGTTCATCACAGCTTCCCACGGCCAAAAGCACGACGTGTTGTTAGACATCCTGTTGTGCGACACCGACCGGGTGTCGCCACACGTACAGTCATACATACACAAGTACATTATAATATACACATTACAACACGCGTACAAGATCTCTTTTCCAAAACCTCCTTCACACACACACACACACACACACACACACACACACACACGCGTACAAGATCTCTTTTCCAAAACCTCCTTCACACACACACACACACACACACACGCGTACAAGATCTCTTTTCCAAAACCTCCTTCACACACACACACACACACACACACACACACACACACACACACGCGTACAAGATCTCTTTTCCAAAACCTCCTTCACACACACATACACACACACACACACACGCCTACAATATCTCTTTTCCAAAACCTCCTTCACACACACACACACACACACACACACACACACACACACACACGCGTACAAGATCTCTTTTCCAAAACCTCCTTCACACACACACACACACACACACACACACACACACACACACACACACACACACACACACGTACCACACGATTTCTGTTCTGTCACATCCTTGCCAAGCACCTGAGTATACCGCCCAGCAACCCTGATGAGCCTTGGTCGATGAAAGCCCCAGAAGACGTTGCTAAAGAACTCTCAATTACGAGCATTAGCATACGAGACACACGTTATCATCGACTTCATTAACCTTTTCCCCTTGACTCCTCAGGTGCGCTAGTTCGCTTAATTGGCTTGATCAAAAAGGTGCTTATTGTCTTCGTGTTTAAGTTATGTTTTCTTATAGTATTGGTGTTGTTATTGACCTTATTTCATGTTTTCTGCTTTATTTCTCTCTTTTTGTTTGAGTTTTTCGTTTTCTTTGCTCTTTTTTGTTTTCTTGGTTGTTGTATTGAAATCTTGTTTGTATGGATATGTTATTGAGTTTATTTCATGTTTTTTTCTTTCTTTCTCTCTTCCTGTTTGAGTTGCTCGTTATCTTTGCGCTTTTCTGTTTTCTTGGTTGTTGTTGTATTGAAATCTTGTTTATACGTATTTATCACATTCATTTGTTTATTTTCTGTTTATTGTTTATTTACTTCTTGGACACACGAGTTTGCCAATCCCACACCTGTGCGAATTGTGACTAAACTAATTAAGTAAGCTGCAGGTATGAATGATGATGAACGTTGACACACACACACACACACGCACGCACACACACACGTGCATCATTCCACCTGACTGGCTAATCTCACGTGTAGTCCATATTTCACACACACACACACACACACACACACACACACACACACACACACACACACACAAGGTCGCTACGTTATATACTGTTACCTATTGTTACCTGTCCAATTAGTATTTTGAAGGTGTTTGATTCTCATTCTCCATTTCCGGAACTGTTTGACGTATGAGCGAGCAAGCGAGCGAGTCAACGAACGAGCGAGCGAGAGAGAGAGAGAGAGAGAGAGAGAGAGAGAGAGAGAGAGAGATAAATATGGAGAGAAAATTAAAAGGGATGGAAGAGGAGAAATAGAAGGAATAATAACAATGATATGATAAGAATAACAATAAAGAGAAACGAAGGTGGAGATAGAAGAGAAATAACAAGATGATGAAGAAGAAAAGGAAGAGAAGAAAAATAACAAGTAGCTAATTAAAGATGATGGGAACTAAGAATGATGACGATGAAGATAATGACGAGGAGGAGGAGGAGGAGGAGGAGAAGGAGGAAGAAGAGGAGGAGGAAACAGGAAAGAAGTGTGCATGTGATTATCTCATGTACTAAGAATCCCCCCCCCTCCTCCTCCTCCTCCTCCTCCTCCTTCTCCTCCTCCCCCGCACAGGTAATTATTATTCAGGTAGACTAGGTGCTAATGCCAGGTAGAGACATAGGTCTAAGTAGCTAGGTATCAGGTGACTGGTGACACGACTGAGCTGAACTGAATGTTAGAGTTGTTAAGCGGAACTAACTAGATCATGGATGCTCGGAGTGGAAGTATCTTTATCAATAGTTCTTTTTCATTACATTGCGATATTTTAATGATAACAGGGCCATTGAGTAAAAGGAAGGGGGTTATAAGTTGCAATACACATGTCTGAGTTATCTTGTAATAGACGTTTTCTTCTTTGGTTCTTCTCTTCATACCTTCATTTTCTTCTTCCGTGTCCCATTCTGAGTTTTTTCTTTCTTTTTCTTTTTTGCTTCTTCTCTTCCTACCTTCTTTTTCTTCTTCCGTCTCCCATTCTCATTTTTTTCTTTCTCTTTTTCTTCTTTGCTTCCCCTCTTCCTACCTTCATTTTCTTCTTCCGTGTCCCATTCTGAGTTTTTTTCTTTCTCTTTGTCTTCTTTGCTTCTTCTCTTCCTACCTTCATTTTCTTCTTCCGTCTCTCATTCTCATTTTTTCTTTCTGTTTGTCTTCTTTTCTTCTCCACTTCCTACCTTCATTTTCTTCTTCCGTCTCTCATTCTCATTTTTTCTTTGTTTGTCTTCTTTTCTTCTCTTCCTACCTTCATTTTCTTCTTCCGTGTCCCATTCTCAGTTTTTTCTTTCTGTTTGTCTTCTTTTCTTCCCCTCTTCCTACCTTCATTTTCTTCTTCCGTCTCTCATTCTCATTTTTTCTTTCTCTTTGTCTTCTTTTCTTCTCCTCTTCCTACCTTCATTTTCTTCTTCCGTCTCCCATTCTCATTTTTTTCTTTCTGTTTGTCTTATTTGCTTCTCCTCTTCCTACCTTCATTTTCTTCTTCCGTGTCCCATTCTCATTTCGTTCTTTCTCTTAGTCTTCTTTTCTTCTCCTCTTCCTACCTTCATTTTCTTCTTCCGTGTCCCATTCTCAGCTTTTTTCTTCATCTTTTTCTTCCTCTTTCTACTATCATTTCAATTATCCTTCTTCTCCTCCTCCTCCTCCTGTTGCTTTCTTATTTCCTTTGTGTTTTTAATTTCTATGTGTTTTTTTATTATTATTATTAGAACAGAAGAATCACTGGCCACATTACACGTTTCTGGGCTATACCAAAACTACCTTAGACCTCTCCCTCTTAACGCATTATAATATGGTGACAAGCCTGTAGAAAAGCGTAGAAAGATTAACGAATTTCCCAAAAGAGGTACAGTTAGCTATGGAAACAGAGGAACCATTATCTAAATAAACATCAGCCATATCAAACCTATTAATATGTGATGAGAAACCTGCAGAGAAAAGGGAATGAATAAAAGGTGCCTATCCCAGGAAGAGGAGGAAGGATGGAAGGACGTGGACACAGGAAAGGGCACGATCATAGCCTAGTCTCATTCACCAGTCCCTTCTCCCTCATTACATATCCCTTGCTCTTCACCCCTTGCATAAGAAAAGAGGACCACGTGGCTTGCTGCACTGGGGAAAGTCAAGGTTTATTTATACGTGGAGGAAAGACAGGTTAAGGTTAAGGATAATGAGTCTAATATGATAGCCTACTCGTTTTGGGACAGCGGAAGGATATAGACAGGTAGATATCGATATTTTACTGTCTTCATCAACTATTTTCAAAGGCAAAAAAGAGGATTAATCAGGTTTTAATGTGTTTTCTTAGGTTCGTGGTACAGAGGAAGGGTTAAACTACCACCAGGGTCATAAAACTATCCACGAAAATGCCCATGAGTCTAATAGGATAGCCTACTCGTTTTGGGACAGCCGAAGGACATATAGACAGGTAGATATCGATATTTTACTGTCCACAACAACTGTTTTCAAAGTAAAAAAAGGAGAATAATCGGGTGTTAATGTGTTTTCTTAGGTTCGTGGTACAGAAGAAGGGTTAAACTACCACTAGGGTCATTAAACTATGCACGAAAATGCCCAAAACGCCAACGAAAGATATCGATATTTTACTGTCCATATCAACTGTTTTCAAAGGCTAAAAAGAGGATTAATCGGGTTCTAATGAGTGTTTTCTTAGGTTCGTGGTACAGAAGAAGGATTAAACTACCACCAGGGTCATTAAACTACCCACGAAAATGCCCAAAACTCCTACGAAAGCCTTGTTTAAGAATATAGCCCAGAAACCTAACATCATATCACCCTTGCTCTCACTCCTCGTCACAGTTCTTTACGTCTTGTCACTCGTGGTATCAGTATGATCACCGTAAAAGGCCAAGGGGAAAGTGGAGGCCTAGACATTAATACAATAAGGGGTTGAAAGGCGCCGATGATACGTGACGCGGGAAAGGAGTAGAAGGAGGAGGAGGGAGCTAAGGGGAGTCTGAAGAGGCCAAGGACTTCTACGTGATATTCCGTGGAGGAGGAATTGGATCCCTCCTTTTTTTTTTAATCGCTTCCTTATCTGACTTGTTTCTGAGGTACTGGCTAAGAATTCACATGTTTGGAGGTTAAGTTTTGCAGGCTATTACTAACTTAAGATGAGGCCAAGGACGTTTTTGTGATCTTCCGTAGGGGTGGAATTCGGTCCCTTCCTGTTTTTTTTTTAATCGCTTCCTTCTCTGACTTGTTTCTGAGGCACTGACTAAGAA
>NC_066550.1:12714544-12729544 GCF_024679095.1 Eriocheir sinensis | reverse complement strand
ACATACACACATACATCTTAAATCTAACCCTACCCCCTCTACATCTTCCTTAATGGGCCCCCTGCTGCTTCTAACCCGTTTGAATATGTGTGAGGCATCCACAAGGGGGGATTCTTAGGTCCTTTTGAAGTTAACTAGTCCACCCCTTCTCTCTCTCTCTCTCTCTCTCTCTCTCTCTCTCTCTCTCTCTCTCTCTCTCTCTCTCTCTCTCTCTCTCTCCTCCGTCTCATCCCTTTCATCTCTTCCCTTCCCTTTCCCACCATCCACTATCCATTAACCGCCTCTACATCGTCTATTTATATTGCAGAGGCATCTACAAGGGAGCATTCTTAGGTTCCTTCCCTCTCTCTCTCTCTCTCTCTCTCTCTCTCTCTCTCTCTCTCTCTATCCCATCCCTTCCCTTCCCTCTTCCTCCCTATCCCCTACCTGCTAACCACCATCCACTGTCCATTAACCGGCTCTACATCGTTTATTTATATTTCAGAGGCATCCACAAGGGGTTATTCTTAAGTCCTTTTCAACTTTAATATTCCTTCCCTTTCCTCTCCTTTAATCCCTCTATCTCTTATCTCCTGTTCTTCCTCCACGTCTCACATATACCTTCTCCTTTTTCTCTTCTTCCCAAATCATTCTTTTCTATCTTCTCTACGTCCCTATAGTACATTTTGAGGTCCTTTTAAGTTAAGTATTCCTCTTCTTTCCTCTATCTCTATCTTTGACCTTCTACTCCCACCCGTCTGCTTCCTCTTTCCTCTCTAACACTTTCCTCCCACTCCCCTATCTCTTACTTCCTACTTCCTCCTCCTCCCTCTGTTCATCTTCATCCTCTTCCCCTCTACATCTTTCTATATATTTAAGGGGGTCCTCAGCTAACGCAAGGGCACATTCTTGGCCCCTCACTGTCCTTGCAGCCTCTCGTCTTCCCACTCTCCCATGCAGGTCACGTTACCATGCCGCCCGCCGTGACCAGAGTGGGCGATGTTACGTTCTCTTAGTTGAGGTGCCGCCTGGTTACCGGTTATGCATACCTGGGTACCTGGCTTCTCCTCTGCTAGTCCTGGGGTGTTGATAGGCTTGTCCATCTTTTGTCTTTCTTCTCCCTGGTTTGTTTAAGTCCCCCCTGTGGTTTTGTTTATTCTATTTCTAGTCTGTCTATATATATTTCTTTTAGTTTAGCCTTCTCTTCTGTTAGTCCTGGGATTTTGATAAGCTTGATTCTTTCCTTCCTTCTTCTCCCTGTTTTGTTTAAGTCCCCCCTGTGGTTTTGTTTATTTTATTTCTTGTTTTCTTGTTTCTTTTTCCCTCTGTCTATGTCTTTCTCTTAGTTTAGCCTTCTCTTCTGCTAGTCCTGGGGTTTTGATAGGCTTGATTCTTTCCTTCCTTCTTCTCCCTGGTTTGTTTAAGTGCCCCCTGTGGTCTTATTAATATCTAGCTTAACTCTCCCTCCCACCCTGTCTCTCTCTTTTTCTTTTTTTATCTATCTTACTATCTGTTTTTCTCTTTTTATTCTTATTTAATTTTCTTTTCTGTCCAATCTCTATTCCTATTTCATCCCTCCTATTTTATCTCATTTTCCTCTTCCACTTGCCTAATTGTCCATCTCTTTATTCTTCTTATTTTTTTTCCTTTTCTTGTTCCATTTACTTTTCTTTAGTTTACGTTCTATCTAGCTTTCCTTTTTCCACCTCTCTCATTTCCTCGTTTCTCTCTTTCAGCTACTTCTCTTCCTCTTCTATTCCACCTCTCTCCCTTCCTGTACTCTTTTATCTCCCCTTCAGACTACCTCCATACCTGCACACCTTTCCTTGTCTCCCCGCCATGCTCAGACCATTAGTAACTGATAGAGAGATGGAGAATACACGCCCGGTTCCCTGTCCTATCTCCCCCCCGTCTCGTCTTGGTCATAAATATCTGTCTTCCTCTGTCTCACAACCCGTCTATGTTCTCTGGGTTTAGTTACTTTCTGTTTTTTTAGTCTTCTGAGGTTCTTCGTTTGTCTTGTCTTTTTTCCTTAACCTGTCAAAATTGTCTGTCGTCTTCTCTCTGTCCTTCCATTTTCTGTCATCAAAACTTCCCTGTCAAACTTCTCTGTCTAACTTCTCTCTTCCCTTCCTTTTTCTGCCATCAAAACTTCCCTGTCAAACTTCTCTCTCCCCTTCCTTTTTCTGCCATCAAAACTTCCCTGTCAAACTTCTCTCTTCCCTTCATTTTTCTGTCATCAAAACTTCCCTGTCAAACTTCTCTCTTCCCTTCCTTTTTCTGCCATCAAAACTTCCCTGTCAAACTTCTCTGTCTAACTTCTCTCTTCCCTTCCTTTTTCTGCCATCAAAACTTCTCTGTCAAACTTCTCTCTTCCCTTCCTTTTTCTGCCATCAAAACGGCCCTTTCTCTCATCATTTCTTCTCTCTTAACTTCCTATCCCATAATAAAGTTTAGCGGGCTTTTTGAGTAATGGTCTTTTTTCTGAGTAGCGGGCTTTTTTTTCATTATAATTTCCTTTTTTTAGCCCTTGAACTGTTTCCTCTACTGTAAAAAAACAAAACTTAGCCAGTCACCCATAGTCCATTCTCTCTTACCTCATATGGACACACAAAGCAACAGACAATATATCAACCACTTTACCAGCAAGTATAACAGCTTCTCCTTCGTTCAGTAAGTCACAGTTTAACCCAGGTATACAGTTAGTGAGTCCTACCTATTTTTCCGGCCTCTAAGACACCCCGCCCCGCCAGTCACCCAGCCACGTGCCACCTATCCACACACAAGCATAACCTGTTACCTATTCCGCTCCACGCCCCACGCACGTCAGCAGGCCACCCAGTGCATTGACCCACGTTCTTCCCAGGCCTAGATCCGCCCTACGCCGTCTCATCCTTCCCTTCACCCCAAAACCTATTAGTATTTAGGCCCAAATGTCCTCCCCAAATGTGATACGGGTCAGGTACGGGCGAAAACGTAAACAATCAAATTCGTGTTTAGTTTATAAAAGCATTCGAATTGGGATATAACTGATTCTTAATATATATAATTGTGGGGTTTTTAACTTTATATGCACTGAAATGTTTATTGTTGTTGTTTTTGTTGTTGTTGTTGTGTTTGTTATCGTGTTAAGTATATAAAACCATTCGAATTGGCATATAACTAGTTCTTAATATAAATAATTGTGGGATTTTCAACTTTACATGCACTTAACTGTCTATTGTTGTTGTTTTTGTGTTTGTTATCTTCTCTTCCCCTCTTTCTCATCCTGTTTCTCCTATCATTACCATCATCAGCATCGTCAGTATTTAATGAGTGTTTTTTTTTTCATCTCCCACAGAAAGAAGACGCTCACAGCCTCCTCCTGCACGGCGCCCTTCAGCTGGTAAGTAGGCAACCCTCTCCCGCAATATTAATTAAGGACTAAAGAATGTATGACCAACCTCCCGAAATTGAAAAAAAGACAAACATACATTTCCAGACTCCATTCACTCACTAACCTTCCATATAGCAAATGATAAGACAAGAAAACACAAATCTACAAACTTTCTTGATTCAATAACTCACTATCTTGACTCACCAACCCTCCAGCAAACGATCATAAAATACTGAACGTCTTTTTAAACAGCGATAAGATAACATTAACGACCGCAAAACTGATCCTAAGGTCTTCGGGTGGGGAAAGCTACCGTTCACCTGTGTCACCTGTTGATTAGATAAGGTAAAGGTGTGGATCCCTAAAGGTATAACCCGTAGCTTCATGATAAGGAGTGTTCCAAGATTTTCACTGTGGTAATTTTTGGATTAGATAAGGAAACGGATTTTTATTATTTTTCAAGGGTATATAAGATGTAAGATATGTAATGTAAGATAAGTATGGAATGTAAGAACGGTAGAGTTTTGTTTGGTTTAATTTTGAGTTATTTTGGGGTACTGTTTAAAGTGATTTTGTTGTTAGTACTAAAAAATAATATGTCTTCTTTTTCTTTAGACATAAATCTTCAGTCTCACTCTTCTCTATAATTTTCTTCTCTTTCCCTTTTCTTTCATTCATCCAAAACGACTTCATTCATACTATTTTCCTTTTTTTCATTCATCCAAAAACGACCTTCATATTATTTTCCTTCCTATTTTTCCTTCTCTTTTCATCTTTCATCCATAACGACTTTGGTTTTACACTTCTCTATCTTTTCCTTCTCTTTCTCATTTTTTCATTCATCCAAAACGACTTCTTTCATATTCGTTTCCTTCCTCTTCTTCCCTTCTTTTCATTTTCCACCTATAACGACTCTGGTTTTATTCCTCTCTATCTTTTCCTTCTCTTTCTCATTCTTTCATTCATCCAAAACGACTTCATTCTCATTATTTTCCTTCCTCTTCTTCCCTTCTCTCTTCATCTTTCCCCCACAACGACGTCATTTGTATTTCCCCTTCCTCTTCCTCTTTTTATTCTTCTTTCTCTTCTGACCTAATTTTGGCAACACTAAAAAGACTAGCAAAATTTTCTTCTATATTCTCCTTTTTCTCTTTTCATTCTATTATATTTTGTTTCTTTACTGACCTCATTTTGGCAACACTGAAAATACTAACCCCCATTATGGCAACACTTACTCTAATATCCTATTGACAACACTGAGAATACTAACCCCCATTATGGCAACACTTACTCTAATATCCTATTGACAACACTGAGAATACTAACCCCCATTATGGCAACACTTACTCTAATATCCTATTGACAACACTGAGAATACTAACCCCCATTATGGCAACACTTACTATAATATCCTATTGACAACGCTGAGAATACTAACCCCCATTATGGCAACACTTACTCTAATATCCTATTGACAACACTGAGAATACTAACCCCCATTATGGCAACACTTACTCTAATATCCTATTGACAACACTGAGAATACTAACCCCCATTATGGCAACACTTACTCTAATATCCTATTGACAACACTGAAAATACTAACCCCCATTATGGCAACACTTACTCTAATATCCTATTGACAACACTGAGAATACTAACCCCCATTATGGCAACACTTACTCTAATATCCTATTGAAAACACTGAGAATACTAACCCCCATTATGGCAACACTTACTCTAATATCCTATTGACAACACTGAGAATACTAACCCCCATTATGGCAACACTTACTCTAATATCCTATTGAAAACACTGAAAACACTAACCCCCATTATGGCAACACTTACTCAAGCATCCTGTTGGCAATACTGCACTCACCATACTGGATAAGTCTCATTATCATCGTCATCACATAAACCAATCATCATCGTTATTATGCACCCTGCGGTATGTATTATGTATTAGCTATGTCAATATATGTATCCCCTCCACGACATCCGCCGGCTACACAAACAGACAAACTTAATCTTTATTCTGCGTCGGTCAAAGGATAATACGTATATCTATAACGCACCTTGTATAGCGTAACCTAATCTCTATTGTATTATTTGGTTAGTGTATTTCCATGTTGTTGTTGTTGGTTTAAAATTAAGTTCTGCCTAATAGTCTATCTGTGCCAATGTCATCTTTGGTTCCTTTTCATCTTTCCTTTCTCTCTCATTTTTCTGCTCTTTCTTTATTCATTCTCCTCATACATCTAACATCTGCGCCATTTCTGTTGTTGTTGTATTGGTTTTTGTTGTCCTAAGTTTAAGTTTTGCCTCATAACCTGTTTTTGCAAATATCATCTCTGTTCCCTCTTCATCTTTCCTTTCTCTCTCATTTTTCTGCTCTTTCGTTATTCATTCTCCTCTAACATCTAACATTTGCGCCATTTATGTTGTTGATGTTGTATTTGTTGTTGTCCTACGTCTAACATCTGCCTAATGACCTCCCTATTTCAGTTTACCCTTCTCTCCTTTAACACTTTTTTTCTTTATTCATTCTTCTCTAACATCTAACATCTACGCCATTTATGCTGTTGTTGTATTTGTTGTTGTTGTCCTAAGTCTAACATCCGCCTAATAACCTCTCCTATTTCAATTTACCTTTCCCTCTTTCTACGCTTTTTCTTTATGCATTCTCCTCTAACATCAAACATCAGCGCCATTTATCTTGTTGCCCAAAGTCTATAATCTGCCTAATAGCCTACCTTCCCTAATGCCATCTCTAATTCCTTTCCCTCTTTCCTTTCTCTCTTTCTGCCCTTTTCTTTATTCATTCTCCTCCAACATCTAACATCTGCGTCATTTATCTTGTTGCCCAAAGTCTACGATCTCCCTAATAACCTAACTTTCCATAATGCTATCTCTAATTCCTTTCCCTCTTTCCTTTCTCTCTTTCTGCCCTTTTCTTTATTCATTCCCCTCCAACGTCAAACATCTGCGCCATTTATCTTGTTGTTGCCTAAAATCTACGATCTCCCTAATAACCTAACTTTCCATAATGCCATCTCTAATGATATAATTCCTTTCCGTCTTTCCTTTCTCTCTTTCTGCCCTTTTCTTTATACCTTCTCCTCCAACATCAAACAACTGCGTCATTTATCTTATTGCCCAAAGTCTACAATGTGCCTAATAGCCTAGTCCCTTTCCGAATACCATCGTTAATACCATCTGCCTAACCTAAATAAACAACAAAACTAATGACAGCCTATACGAGCCTTCATCTCTCTCCTCCTCGTGCTGTGTGTGTTTAATAAGCCGATAGGGCACCCACTCCCTGGTTTACTATTCAGGGTGTGTCTCTTATGCACCGGCCAGCGAGAGACGTAAATGGGAAAGAGGAGAAGGTTGGGTTTAAGGGAATGCTGATGTGCGTTGTTGGCCGTCTCGTTGCTCTTGGTAGAGGGAAGACATGTGGGGAATAGATACATGTTTTTCTTGTTGATGTTGATGCGTAAGGAGAAATTCATCATCTACCTGTTATTATAAGGTTATTAGGTATATATTGGTTAGTATAGGGAAGACTACGTGGGGAAGAGATACATGTTTTTCTTGTTGATGTTGATGAGTAAGGAGAGATTCATCATCTACCTGTTATTATAAGGTTATTAGGTATATATTGGTTGGTATAGGGAAGACTACATGGGGAAGAGATACATGTTTTTCTTGTTGATGTTGATGAGTAAGGAGAAATTCATCATCTACCTGTTATTATAAGGTTATTAGGTATATATTGGTTAGTATAGGGAAGACTACGTGGGGAAGAGATACATGTTTTTCTTGTTGATGTTGATGAGTAAGGAGAAATTCATCATCTACCTGTTATTATAAGGTTATTAGGTATATATTGGTTAGTATAGGGAAGACTACATGGGGATGAGATACATGTTTTTCTTGTTGTTGTTGATGCGTAAGGAGAAATTCATCATCTACCTGTTATTATAAGGTTATTAGGTATATATTGGTTAGTATAGGGAAGACTACGTGGGGAAGAGATACATGTTTTTCTTGTTGTTGTTGATGCGTAAGGAGAAATTCATCATCTACCTATTATCATAAAGTCATTAGGTATATGTTGTTGTTTTTGTCACTTTTCTATTATTATCGTTTTTTTTTATTTTTCAGCTCTTTCCTTCATTCCTCTTCTTACTTTACTATATTCCCTGTATCTTATTATTCACCTCTCCTCCTTTTCTTTATTCCATGCTTTACTGTTACTATTTCTTTTATTTTTCATCATATATGCTCATCGAAGACTCTGTTTGGGGGTATGTATATGTTTTTTTTTAATTTAATGCCCTTTCATGGATTTCAATAACAGCAGCAACAACAACAACAACGACAATGATAATAATAATAACAATGATAATAATAATCACAATAATAATAATAGCAGCTGCCCTAGATCTTGTTCTATATGACAGGTAGATGAATGAGTTACCAATCTCGTATGGGCGACACATCTGACCTGGTATACTCCCTCCCTCCCTCCCTTACCCCCCTCTTTTCTACCTGCCAGACATGGGAGGACCCGCGTCTCAGGTGGAGCCTTGAAGACCACGAGGACCTGGACCGGCTCGGCGTGGACCCCCAGGAGTTGTGGCGACCTGACCTGGCTGTCTATAATTCGTGAGTGTGCATCGGGCGACAACTAAAAGATTACTATTTAATTGACCTATCTTTCGGCCATTCCTCTTGACTTTTTTAGGAGCAGTGAGTAGCGGGCCTTTTTTTCATTATTGTTTCCTTTTATTTGCCCTTCGAACTGTTTACTGTAAAAAATAATTAAAGCTGATTATATAACTCCTGAGATCATTGTTATTGTTAACTTTATTATATGGGTCCTTCTGTAGTGCTTGATCTCCCGACCATAAAAATCTTCACATATATACTACATCTTTTTTTCCTCTAATTAACTTTCTTTATAATCCCTAACCTCCTCCTCCTCCTCTTCCTCCTCCTCATTGTCATCGCTACCATTATTATTGCAAAGAGAAAACGAGTACACAGTTATTTTCCTTTTCTTCCCTAAACCGACTTTCTTTTCTATAATTCCTAACACCCTTTACCCCTCCTCCTCCTCATTATCACCCCTCCCATTATCATTACAAAAAGAAAAAGAGTACACATAATCATTTTCCTTTTCTTTCTTTAACTGATTTTTTTTCTATACTTCCTAACATCCTTTTCCCCTCCACCTTCTTCTTCTCCTCTTCACCATCATCGCCATCATCTTAACTATCACTACACACGCCAAAAAAAAATACCTGCGGACTCCTTTTCATCTTCAAATACAATGTACTTATAACCCGTAACATCATGACAACTTCTAAGCACTTCCCTTTCTTTCCCTAATCTAACCTAACCCAACCATCGCAATACCTAATTTCTCCCTTTATCCTCCTCCACTTCCCTTTCTTCCCCTTTTTCCATCTCCACTCAACTCTTCTTACATTCCCCAACACCAGCATCACAACCCCTAATCTCTCCCTTAATCCCCTTAGTCCCAACGCTGTGGCCTCGAGGTCACAAATGCCCGCCCTGGTGTACCCTGACGGTGTAGTGGTGTTCGTGCCCCCTGTGGACCTCCCCCTGACATGCCTGCTTGACCTGACCTACTGGCCCTACGATGTGCTCAACTGTTCCTTAAGGGCAGGCTCCTGGGTACATCACGGCCACATGCTGAACCTGACCCTTGCGGAAGATGCCCTCAAGGTTAGTGACAGCCTTTAGTGATACCCAGATTGACGAGTATGTTTTGGGGTTGGCTCACGTGGGTCCTTTCCTCTCCGCCGTTCTGCAATACTGTTATGTAATTATGTATATTTAACCCTTAGACAACCTTACCCTTATGGAAGACGGTTGAAAAAAGTCTAGTGTCTCCGTGGTGTAGTGGTTAGAACACCTATACTGATTAATAAGTAAACCAGTAGTATTTTTCAGGCTAATTTACAGTTAAGGAAGCAAGCCTCTCACTGGCCACTCTTTACTTTTGTCTGTTATGGGAGCGGTGAGTAGCGGGCTTTTTTCTTTCTCTGCACTCTTTTTGTTGCCCTTGAGCCGTCTCCTTTGCTGTAAAAGAAAAAAAAAAATGCCAAGGAAAAATAAAAGAGAAAAAAAAAGCCTTCGAATTCACGGGTCTGGGTTCGAATCCTATCCTGGGCACTCGACACG
Organism: Eriocheir sinensis; assembly: GCF_024679095.1. NCBI lineage: Eukaryota > Metazoa > Arthropoda > Malacostraca > Decapoda > Varunidae > Eriocheir > Eriocheir sinensis. The sequence continues at coordinate 12,719,967 of NC_066550.1, read as the reverse complement.
ATGCCCACCCAGCTGTGTATCTTCCCCCTTGGGCTGAGGTATAAATGGGTACCCGGGGGCCCCTGGGAAAGGTAAACTGTGGTAACCCGGATGTCGCCCTGGTCCTGTGTCCCGGGGTAATGGGCTCAAGGGCCAATGGAACGGGGATGAGCACCGAGGCCACGCGCAGCTATAGGTTATGACCCCGACTTTACTTATAGGGTCATATTCTTAAACCTTCAGGCGCCCAGCCACACATTTAACAAGGCTTTCGTGGGATTTGCGGGCATTTCCAGGGGTAGTTTCATGACCTGGTGGTAGTCTGACCCTTCCTCTGTACCGTGAACGTAAAGAAACACCCATGGGGACGCGTTTGACCTCTTATTTTGCCTTTATAAATGATGGATGCAAGAGAAGGGAGCGTTTAACAATACCGACCTTAAAGTTTCAGGGACGCGAGTAGACCTATACAGTATTTAGTGCAGTTCCCCATTCGTAAACGTTTTCTAGCATGACGGCGCGAGTTAATGGCAGACTAAAGGAAACTGAGACCGAGGTATATCTTTAAATTAATAGTAACGAGAATCAATCTTTAAACGGTAAATATTGTGGTTGAGTGACATATATTTCGTCCCTTAACTGTACCATGGAGGCGTAATATCGTATTTTGGAGGCGTGGAATCAATCTCCATAATTACCCTTTAAGCAACTACAAGCCTACCACCGCGAGAATGATTTTTGAGTAGTCTAAATAAGGCTAGATTGTTACTGTAATTTCACAAGCTTCCTCGTGGCGGTGTGATGATAATGACTGAAAACTAAATGGACGAAGAAGAGGAAAGGGCAAAAATAAAGAGCACACAAAATATACACAATAAAATTAATAAACACAAATAAATAAATGCATATATACATAAATAGTTGAATATATACATACATAAATAATTGAATAGATAAATGTGGGTCATGAACACACACACACACACACACACACACACACCAACGTTACCAGATTGTCGTACTTAGCCTCTTACGTTTTCCGATTTCCGACCCCATAACTGTCTCCTCCACTCCAATAACTACATTTATTTATAGTTACCGTTGAAAGGTTTAATTATTAGTGTCCTTTTGCTATAGTTAAGTGTCTGAAAACGGTAAATACAATGGTGGATACGATAGTCTGGCAACGATGACACACACACACACACACACACACACACACACACACACACACACACACACACACACACACACACACACACACATTGTACTCACCCTTCCAGCTCCTCCTTGCCCCGTTGTGTTAATCTCCACGGCCCGGAGTTAAAAAAAAAAGTAAATAATCCATGAAAATATTCGAATTACTTAAAAAAAAAATAGTCTACCCTTACACCCACAGTTAGTTTTCACGTTATATATCACTTTTTCGTCTTACCAAGTGTTTTGAGCTATTTTATGTTTTACGAGGATATTGGTAATCGATCTCAAGCATTAATAGTCGAGTAATTGAAGGTATTAACCCAAAATGAGGCCATTGATACCATATGCACCCTCCCGCCACAGCTGTCAAACGTTTACTGAGCTTGAAAAACAGCTGCGAGGCCTCCTATTGGCTGCCCGATTCCTCCCGGCCACCAATCAGGAGCCAGAACGAGGACTCCCGCCCTTTTCAGGAACATTTAATTTATTTTCTTTAGTTTTCCTTGTATATTTTTGTTTCGGATGTTTTTTGGTACTGTTTGTTACTGTTATCTCGTGAATGGTGTTATGTACGAGGATATAGGAAGGGTAGGGATGGTTTTGTGAAGTCAGTATGCCAGTGACGTCATTGATTCTGTGACGTCACGGCCTATGAAAGCGAAGGAGAGAGAGAGAGAGAGAGATCAGGAGAAAGCATGAACTACGAGGATATTAAGTAATAGGATGAGACTTTCTTTACCCATTTTGTATCGAGACTCACTTTTCTGCCTATCATCTCGTCTATAGGCATGATTTACACGTTATTTGCACAGTGGTAATCTATGCAACATTAATACGATGGTAATTTCGAGTAATGAGTAGGAAGGACAGCTAATGATGGTGTGGTTACGTGAGACAAACACACCTAGCCTACTTAATCATCGAACGGCGTACTTACAAAGGAAATTGCTGTTCTGTGGGTGTTATTTGTTATATTAGTTATAAATACATAAGGATATAAGTTCTATTAGTTATATAAGAGGGGGGTATCAAGAGTTAGTTAGTTAGATAGTTATTATTGACCACAACATATTCCGTTACAAAATTTCCTTCTTTGGTTTGGGTCCAATATGAAATGGAAAATAAGGTTCCCCAAATAACCTACACAGAAGGTAAACACTAATTAGTAATGAAACAATAAAAAAAACAAGACCCAAGACCCAAGAACATCCAAAATCGACCTCTCTTTTGATTAATTATCCGGTCCATATAAGTTATCCCTAATTTTTTTTAATAGGAGCGGTGATTAGCGGGCTTTAATTCTTCATTTTTTCCCTTGAGCTGCTTACTGTAGAAACATTATACAAACATATATCTTTATACTTCATTCTTCTTTTAGTTCATGCTGTCGAGGGGCGGCGAGATAGAGGGTAGCACCAGCACAATCAGCGAGCCGGAGTGGGAGGTGATCTTCGCTAACCTGACGAGGCACACCCATCACCTGCCTTGCTGCACTGAGCCCCAGGTGATGCTTGCCATGGAGGTAGTGGTGCGACGCTCTGCCCCGGCCATCACCTGGGTCATGAAAACACCGGTTGTATGTACGTGTGAGGTGTTTTTACGGGGGTGTTTGTGTTTGTTTTTTTTGTGATTGTGTTTTTTTTTTCTGTATTGTTTCTGTTTTATTGTTGTTTTAGTCAGTTATTCCTTATTTTTTCTTTCTTCCGTCATTTTTCTTTCTATGATTCTTTCTTTCACTCGTTCTTTCATTCCTTTTTTCTATAATTCTTTCTTTCTTTCATTCTTAGTAATATTGTTTCTCTCCTTCATTGTTACTGTTTTTCATTCTCTCTCTCTTTCTCTTTCTATTTCATTCAGTCATTCATTAACTCATTCATTCTTTCTTACTTTATTCTTTCCGTATTTCTTGATCTCCATGTCTGTCTATCGTAGCTGTGACTAATAAAAAAAGACTGGAGAATATAATCGAATCACAAAATATTGATAAAAAAATATGTATGGAGGTGCTTTTTCTTCTTGTTCATGTTATTCTTATCATTCATCTCGTTTTTCATCTTATTATCATTATCATCATCATTCTTCTCCTCAAGGCTATTCGCGATGGAGAATATAATCGAATCACAAAATAATGATAAAAAATGTATGGAGGTGCTTTTTCTTCTTGTTATTCCTGTTATTCATCTCGTTCTTCATCTTGTTATCATCATTATCGTCATCATTCTTCTCCTCAGGTCTGTTCGTGATGACATGCCTGCTGTTCCTCTTACCGCCGAAGGGGAGCGAAAAAGTTATGTTCGGTGGGCTCTGCGTCCTACTCAACATTCTCTTCCTCGGGTTTGCCACCACAATAGTTTACAAGGACCCCATGCACACGCCCCTCATTGGTGGGTAGTAGTAGTAGTAGTAGTAGTAGTAGTAGTAGTAGTAGGCTAATGAGTATGTCTTTTGTTTTCTCACGCTTTTCAATTTTTTACTTTTTTTTATTTGTATTATTATTTTAAGTTTGCTACACATGTTTTCCTCTTCCATATGTATCTGTTTTTCTTTCCTTATATATTTACAGTTTTCTTTTATCTATTTGTTTGTTTGTTTATTTATTTTGTTTACTTGTCACTGTTTTCCTCGTATAGTCATTCTCCTGTAATTTCCTTTCTTTCTTTTTTGTGGTCTATCGTTTATTTATTTCCTTTACTTTCTTTCTTCTTCTGAACTGTCTGAAATTTCTCTCCTTTCTTTCCTTTCTTTCTTCTTTTCCACTGTTCCTTCTTTTCTTTCCTTTCTCTGCTTCATTAATCCTTTACTTATCTTTACTTATCTTTATTTCTTTGCTTCATTAATTTCCTCATGTGCACTGTCCTTTCCATCTTTCTTTCTTTCCTTTCTTCCTCCCTTTTAGCCTCGCACGTCTATTCTGTCCTCCATTCTAACAACCCTCTTCACTACCTTTACAGTCCAGTTGGTGATGCATCAGGTGGTGTTGACGGTGGTGAGCGTGGTGATAGCCGTTCTGGTGGTGAGGATGGTCAAGACTCATCACGCGTACCGCCTACCTCACATCCTCAACAAGCTGACATCGATCATCTCCCCCATACTCTGCCTCTCCAGCTGTACCAAGCGAGTGAGTGGGATTGGTGGCAGTTTATAGTCATTCTTCTTCATTTACAGTCATAAGAACATAGAAGTCTGCAAGAGCCCGGCTAAAATTGTTTCTTTTAGTTATTCTCTTTTATTCTTCCTTGATCTCAATCTTTCGTTTATACCATTCTTTTTAACTGAACAGCAACCTTTTCTTTCCCCCAAAGGTCCTTTACAGCCCACAAAACTACGCCTTCGTTGTAAATTAAAATTCTTTCTTTCAGTCATTCTTCTTTGTTTTATTCTTCCTTGCTTTTATTCATTCTTTCAGTCATTCTTACTAACACAACACCGATCCTTTCTCTTCCCTCATAGGTCCCTCACAACCTACAAAACTACCCCTTCAATGTAAACTAAAATTCTTTCTTTCAGTCATTCTTCTTTGTTTTATTCTTCCTTGCTTTTATTCATTCTTTCAGTCATTCTTTCTAACACAACACCGATCCTTTCTCTTCCCCCAAAGGTCCTTTACAGCCCACAAAACTACGCCTTCGTTGTAAACTAAAATTCTTTCTTTCAGTCATTCTTCTTTGTTTTATTCTTCATTCCTGTCATTCTTTCTTTCAGTCATCCTTACAAACTCAACACCGATCCTTTCGTCCCTCACAACCCACAAAACTATACGCCTTCAATGTTACTAAAAGTCTTTCAATCAGTCATTCTTCTTTGTTTTAATCTTCCTTACTCTCATTCTTTCTTTCAATCATCCTTACTGACTTAACATACCAACCCTTTCCTTGTTTCCCATTTCAAGTTCCTTACGACCCAGAAGAATACGGCCTTATACTGTGAACTGCTTTTCTTTCCTTCAATGAGTCTATCAACCATTCTTTATAAAATTCTTACTAACTCAACACGAACCCTTTTTCTTCCCTCACAGATCCCTTACAACCCAGAAGAATACGCCCTTACTGTTAACTGCATTTCTCTCAATTAGCCTATCAACCATTCTTTATACAATTCTTTCTAACTCAACACGAACCCTTTCTCTTCCCCCACAGATCCCTTACAGCCCACAAGTTATACATTTCTTACTAACTCAACACCAACCCTTTCTCTTCCCCCACAGATCCCTTACAACCCACAAGTTATACATTTCTTACTAACTC
>NC_066550.1:12664544-12712044 GCF_024679095.1 Eriocheir sinensis | reverse complement strand
GCGTAGTTGCCTGACACATCCCGGATCACGCCTGCAACGAAGATGGGACTGGCAGCGTATCCGAATGACCTTCCCCCGACTGCCCGCCGTCTTTCATCTCCTCTACTTTCTTTCATTCTTTAAACTCCCTTCCTTTTCTTCCCCCTTAGTTAGATAATGTGGTAAGGATTTTTCAGGCTAAATAGAAATACATTTACTTTGTCTGTTTTCACTATGGGAGCTTTTTCTCTTAACTTCATACACTACCTTATTAGTCGAACACCCTCCTCCCCCCTTACCTAAGAGCGGACCAATCACCAGGACGCACAGGCTGTTGACCAGACCCTCGAAGCCGAAGGTCTGGGCCAACAAGTCGATGCCCATGTACTTGATGATGGACAGGTTGGACAAGGTGACGGAGGCGCCGATGCCCACGCCGAACAGCACGGCAGACGCGGCGAACAGCCAAAGCTCATCCGCGAACAACGCCACTGAAACGAGACACAGCACAGTGCAACTAACGGCGAATGAGTCGTCTGTCTGGTACCTCCCTGAAGCCCCGACGCATATGCCCCACGCACGTCGCTACCCCTGACGCCAGACTGCTACCCCAGCTGTAGTACCCACCTATCGCGGCCACAGCCTTGAGGCAGTAGCCGGCCATGAGGGAGGCGCGGATGCTGAACCTTTTACAGTCCGCAAGGGGCGACACCACGAGACGCACCACGAAGTTGGCGACGCCCAAGAGGGAGATGCACCAGGCGGCGTCCTGCAGGCTGTGGTCCGCGGCGCGCACCGCGAAGGGCAGCAGCATCACAAAGTTGTAGTGCGTCGTCTGCGTGAGCGCGAAGGTGCCGGCCAGGATGAGGGCCCGCAGGTGCCGCGCCACGCCCATGTCTGACTTGGTGGTCCGGGCCACGCGCCTCAGGGTTCTCCACAGAGTCTTGGCACACCCTGGCTGGCTCTGTCCTGTCGACGCCTCCCTCTCCAAGCCCAGCATCGCCAACCCGATGGGCACATCAGCCGACGCGGCGGTCATGACGGACGCCAAGCTTCCGTGGCTGAGCCGTCGCAATCCCCGCAGCGACGGGTTGACGGGAGTCGACGGTGTGGCTGGCGGGGAGTGGCTGCTGTGCCTCGCCGCGGCGGTGGTCACAGCAGTGGGAGGGTTCTTCTTTTGTGTCATCAAGGGCTGCACAGCGTCCTGCGGCGGCCGCGTCGCATCTTCACACGGAGGCTTCAGGTGCCACTTGACGGGGTGGAAGGACGCCATGCCGATGAGGCCGTTGAGGAGCACGCCGCTGTAGATCAGGGCGGCGCCGCGGTAACTGTACAGCTCCAGCAGGAGACGCAGCAGGGGCGCGAACACCATCTGGGACACTGGCGCGCCGGTGGTTAGTAAGATGTTGGCCTTCCCGCTCTTCTTGTCGAAGTAGGGCGGTAGAACGATGTAGGCCGTGGCTATACCCACACCCGTGCCCAGACCTGCAGGACAAGATAAAGTTTACAGCGAACCTCACACGCGGCCGAGGTGGAAACTGCTCTTGCCTGTCATCACATGCAGCGGCACATTGAAACAAACAAACACCATTGGAAAACTTACCTGTCACGAGAGAGAACGAAAAATACAGAAAATACACCGACGGGGAGAAGGCGGACAGGACTGCGGACACGGAACACATGAAGACGCAGGCGAAGCCGACCGTCCGCCGCCCGAACTCTTGTCCCAGGGCGTTGGCGAGGCTCATGGAGGAGTTCAGGACCACCAGGAACAAGTTGTAGACCCAGGCGGTGGCGGTGGCGGAGGCGGCGACGGAGAGCAGGTACCCGGAGAACAGGATGCCGAAGGAGAAGGGCACGGAGAACAGCAGGGTCTGGGCACGAAGAAAACGGGTTAGAGGAACAGAAAACGGGTTAGGGAAGCAAAGAAAACGGGTTTCAAAGGAAAAGAAAACGAAAAAAGGGATCGGAAACACCATTGGCTGGGTGATATAGAAAACGGGTTAAATTGGAAAAGAAAACGAAGCAGTAGAGAAATAAAGCATATTAGAACAAATAAATAAACAACACACACACACACACACACACACACACACACGCACTTACGGTCACTATGGAGGAGCCCAGGGCCACCACCCAGCCCCAGCCTCCGTCAGGTGCTCGAGACCTCTGAATTACTCCTTCATACCTGTCTTCGTCGTCATCACCTGCATCTTCACTTTCATTTACCTGCCAAGCGTCCGAAGTCATCTGTATGCTTTCTGATTCCTTTTCGTTTTTCATTATTTTTTCTTCTATTTCCGTTCCCATCACTTTTTCATTCCTGTTCTTTTCGTTTGTATCACCTGTGTCTTCTTCACTCTCGCCTTCATTTACCTGCCCAGAATCCGCCATCACCTGTATTCTTTCTATTTCCTTTTCGTCTTTCATTCTTTTTTCTTCCTTTTCCCTTTCTAACACTTTTTCATCCCTGTTCCTTTTGCTTTCGTTACCTGTATCTTCACTCTCAGCTTCATTTACCTGCCCAGAATCCGCCGTCATCTGTATTCTTTCTATTTCCTTTTCGTCTTTCATTCTTTTTTCTTCCTTTTCCCTTTCTAACACTTTTTCATACCTGTTCCTTTTGCTTTCGTTACCTGTATCTTCACTCTCACCTTCATTTGCCTGCCCAGAATCCGCCGTCATCTGTATTCTTTCTATTTCCTTTTCGTTTTTCATTCTTTTTCCTTCGTTTTCATTTTCTAACACTTTTTCATACCTGTTCCTTTAATTTTCTTTACCTGTATCTTCACCTGCCCAGAATCAACCAACAATTGTATTATTTCTATTTCATTTCCTTTTTCTTTTTCTTTCCTTATCCCTTTTCAATACTTCACACACGTTCTCACACACACACCACACATACACACACACTGAACGCTGACTAACATAACCCTCCTAGCAACACACACACACACACACACACACACACACACACACACACGGCACAGAACAAGAAGCTTCTGTCTAATTTTGCCTACGCTCAACTCTCTCACAAGTGGTAGAATGCTGCCAGACGAACGATTCAATAAGAGTATGTATGTGTGTGTGTGTGTGTGTGTGTGTGTGTGTGTGTGAGTCGGCTTCCCATGACTGTTTTTTTCACGTTCATGGTGCAAAAGCCTTGTCGAACTACCATCAGGATCATAACACAACCCATGGAAACACTACTAACACAACCTTTACGAAAGCCTTGTCAAACTATCACTAGGGTCACAACACTACCCATGGAAACACTACTAACACAACCTCTACGAAAGCCTTGTCAAACTTTCACTAGGCTCATAACACTACCCATGGAAACACTACTAACACAACCTCTACGAAAGCCTTGTCAAACTATCACTAGGCTCACAACACTACCCATGGAAACACTACTAACACAACCTCTACGAAAGCCTTGTCAAACTATCACTAGGCTCACAACACTACCCATGGAAACACTACTAACACAACCTCTACCAAAGCTTTATCTTATATGGATGCAAGTTACGTTATCTCTTCTTATCAATAAGCAAAACATGTTTATCTCAAGGGTACGATATTCATGATTCACGATGACAAGACTGGTACTAGTGTATACAGTGTGATGCGGAAAGAAGAAGAAGAAGAAGAAGAAAAAGAAAAAGACGAAGACGAAGAGAAAGACGAAGACGAAGAAGAAGAAGAAAAAGAAGACGCAGAAGAAGAAGAAGAAAAAAAAAAGAAAAATAAGAGAAAAAGACGAAGACGAAGACGAAGAAGAAGAGTAAAAAGAAGAATTGATGGCATTTTAATCTATATGTGTGTGTTGGTACGGGGGGGGGGGGGGGGTCGGTAGCTTCAGGTTTAACGATGCAGAATACAACAACATAATCGTTTCTTAGTATTTATTATTAGTATCGTAGTTTTGTACACACAGTGGTTGCTAATGCTTCACACAGAACGATATACACGACTTTACAGTTTTGCTTTTTCATCGTAACAAAAACACACACACAAAAAAACCAGATGTAGATAAGTTAGAATATTTTGGCCTTTCTTACATGACATAAAAACAATATACTCTCCATTAAGTTTTTATTTTTTATCATAACAAGAAGAAAAAGATATATGGGATAAGTTAGAATTTTTTGGCCGTTCTTATACGATACAGGACGATATGTTTTCCGCTACGTTCTTATTTGATAACGAGAAAGAGAAAACAAGACACCTCTCCACCCGAAATTGATCTCTCCTTTGGGTACACTTTTTCTTTTATCTTTTGTGGGAGCGGCGAGCAGCGGGCTTTTTTTTGGCACCCTTTTTGTTGCCCTTGAGCCATGTCTTCTAATGTAAACAAAACAAAAAGGAAGGACTGTAGAAAGTAAGTTAGAGGAGATATGAAACTTACACATGGAAAATGAAATAGATTTATGTATAATGAAGAATAAGTTTGAAAAAAAAACACACAACAAGGACTATAGAAAGTAAGTTAGAGGAGATATGAAACTTACACATGGAAAATGAAATAGATAAATGTACAATGAAGAATAAGTTTGAAAAAAAAACATACAGTATTTACGTTTTTATCTGATAACGAGACAGACAGAACAAAAAAGGAGACATTAAAGAAAGTAAGTTGGAGGAGAAATGAAACTTACGCTTGGAAAATGAAATAGAGATACAACAGAAAATGAGTTTGAAGATTATAAAAAAAAAAAATTACTCTAGGAAAAAGAAAAAAATACATAATGAAGAATGAGTTTATGAGTTTGAAGACTAGAAAAAGTTACTCAAGGAAAAAGAAAAAAAATACACAATAAAGAATGAGTTTGAAGACTAGAAAAAACTAACTCTAGGAAAAAGAAACATACAGAATAATGAATAAGTTTGAAGACTAAAAAAAAATTACACTAGCCAAAAAAGAAAGATATACAATAGAAAAAAAGTTTGAAGATTATATAAAAAACTTACACTAGGAAAAGACACAGATATACAATAAAAAAAAAGTTTGAAGACTGAAAAAACTTACATTAGGAGATACAGTATAGAATAAGTTGAGATTATATAGATTCCTGGACTAGAGAGCGATATAAAACAATTACAACAACAAATACAACTTCATAACAACTATTGGAAGAATTAGTACCAGACTATTCTTATAAAAAATCCTCGTATTTTTCCTTATTTGACCTTTTTCTTCCTTTCCCTTCCCTTCCCTTCCCTTCCCCTTCCCCTTCCCTTCACTTAGCACTAATCTTTCAGCCTTCCCTTCCCTTCCCTTCCTTCCCCTTCCCTTCCCTTCCCCTTTCTTCCTTCCTCTTCCCTTCCCTTCCCTCCACTTAGCACTAACCGCTTAACCTTCCCTTCCCTTCCCTTCCCTTCCCTTTCCCTCCCTTCCTTGACCCTTCCCTTCCCTTTCCATCCCTTCCTTGACCCTTCCCTTGCCTTCCCTTCCAATTACTTAGCTTTGCAGTCATAACCTCACCTTCTCGTCCATACCCTTTCCTTCTTTCTCTTCCCTTCCCTTCCCTTCCTCACCTTCCCTTCCTTTCCCTTCCCTTCCTTTCTCTTCTCTTGACTCCACTTAACCCTACCTTCCCTTCCTGTCCCTTCCCCTCCATCCCCTCCCATCCCTTCCCTCCCGTTACTTCTGGTTATGTGCATCGACTGAAATATCAAGTTGTCGGGAGCCGCTTGAGCCTGACGTGTCCGCGAGGTTGGAGCAGATGAAACTGAAGAGCCAGGAACAGGAGTCTGGGGTGTGGTAGGTGTTGGCGAAGACCCTGGTGGGCGTGTTCTCGTAGAAGATGTCGCGGAAGAAGCGGCCGAACCTGACGGGCGCCTCGAAGAAAGACTTGAATGTGTTTTGTGGTTTCCATGAGTTGCTGGGGTTCCATGGGTTTTGGGGTTGAAAAAGATCGTGGGGCCTCCATATGTTAGCTGGGGAGAGAGAAGGAGAGGTGAAGGTTGTTTGTTTATATGAATTAGGTTAGTGGTAATAGATGTTAAGATATGTGTTTGTGGGTTTCCAAGGTTCAGGGGCGTCCATACGTTAGCTAGAATGAGAGAAAGAGAGACTAAAGTTGTTTATATGAATTAGGTTAGTGGTAATAGGTGTTTGATAATAAAATAAGTTAGATAAATGATTAGCTGGGGAGAGAGAAGGAGAGGTGAAGGCTGTTTGTTTATATGAATTAGGTTAGTGGTAATAGATGTTAAGATATGTGTTTGTGGGTTTCCAAGGTTCAAGGGCGTCCATACGTTAGCTAGAATGAAAGAAAGAGAGACTAAGGTTGTCTATATGAATTAGGTTAGTGGTAATAGATGTTTGATAAGTAGTAAGGTAATTAAAATATGTGTTTGTGGGTTTCCAAGGTTCAGGGGCGTCCATACGTTAGCTAGAATGAGAGAAAGAGAGACTAAGGTTGTCTATATGAATTAGGTTAGTGGTAATAGATGTTTGATAAGTAGTCAGGTAATTAAGACATAAGTGTTTGTGTGTTTCCAAGGTTCAGGGGCGTCCATACGTTAGCTAGAATGAGAGAAAGAGAGACTAAAGTTGTTTATATGAATTAGGTTAGTGGTAATAGATGTTTGATAAGTAGTAAGGTAATTAAAATATGTGTTTGTGGGTTTCCAAGGTTCAAGGGCGTCCATACGTTAGCTAGAATGAGAGAAAGAGAGACTAAAGTTGTTTATATGAATTAGGTTAGTGGTAATAGATGTTTGATAAGTAGTCAGGTAATTAAGACATAAGTGTTTGTGGGTTTCCAAGGTTCAGTGGCGTCCATACGTTAGCTAGAATGAAAGAAAGAGAGACTAAGGTTGTCTATATGAATTAGGTTAGTGGTAATAGATGTTTGATAATAAAATAAGTTAGATAAATGATTACCTGGGGAGAGAGAAAGAGAGATAAATGTTGTTTAAATGTCACAAGAAAAACTTAACACTATCTAACATTCGGAACAGCCCTCAGAAACACTTATTTTACCTAACGCTCGAAACACTCCTGAGAAACACAATTATTACCACCTAACATTCGGAATACTCTTGAGAAACACAATTATTACCACCTAACATTCGGAACACTCTTGAGAAACACAATTATTACCACCTAACATTCGGAACACTCTTGAGAAACACAATTATTACCACCTACCATTCGGAACACTCTTGAGAAACACAATTATTACCACCTACCATTCGGAACACTCTTGAGAAACACAATTATTACCACCTAACATTCGGAACACTCTTGAGAAACACAATTATTACCACCTAACACTCGGAACACTCCTGAGAAACATTATCATTACTGCTTACCATTCGCAACACCCCCAAGAAACACTTTTATCACTGCCTGACACTCGCAACACTCCGGTACTTCAAGAGACATGTTCGTGGGATTTGCTAACACTCGACCGGTCCTTATAGTATAGTAAAATAATCAGTGAGTTATTTCAAGCTATAAGAATGTCAAGCTTCTCGCCGCTAACTGAATAACTGATAAACTTAAATGGACAGAAGTATTAAATAGCTCAGTATCTACAGGAATCGTAGTATTGTTCCGCTGTTTAGTCTCACCGGCAAGGGTGGGCGTGGGTGCCAACAGATAGCAGGCCACCAGCAGGGACAGCAGGCAGAGGAGGCTAGTGTGGCTTGCTCCCATCCTCTCCTTACTCTTCGATCGTCTTTTGTTCTTCCCTGAAACGAGATAGTGACGTGAGTAGTTAACTTTCACGATTAATTACACTCATCTTTTTTTATATAATTCACACTGATAATAAATGTTTCCTTATGTTATTTGTTATTTTCTTGTAACTCGTAAACAAAGATAAAGGCGAAGACTAGTTGTAAGAATGATCATTATACAAACAGACAAGTGAAATATATCGTCACCCTCATAAAATAATCGCCTAAGTCATTTTTCAGCGATTTCCAGGTTTTTCTCTACATCAATTTTTTTAACATGCGACTACCATTTTTGTATAGTTGCCTTCCTCATTCAGGGTTCGAGTGTTCTAGAATTGTCCTTTTCATTTCTGCCTAAATCTTAAGCCCAATGAGATAATGACGGTTCTTTTCTCATTTCCTGTAAAGTAGAAAATAATGACTTAGGGGGTTTGTTTACGAAGGTGGCGATATATAACTTTCACCATTAACCAAATTCATCGTTAAAAATTCACTCTAGGAATATTTGTTTTTCTTATGTTCTTTGTTTTGTTTTTCTGTAAGTGTAAGAGTGAAAGTAATTCTTTAACGGATGTAAACGGCGTTGTACCAGTGTCAATTTCAACGGCTATGCTGCCTCGAAATATTACTACTACTACTACTACTACTACTACTTCTACTACTACTACTACTACTACTACTACTACTACTACTACTACTGCTATTACTGCTACTACTACTACTACTACTACTACTACTACTACTACTACTACTACTACGGGTAAATACTAGTTTCAAGAACGTCGAATTAACTACGTAATAATTTGTCTCATCATTAATCAGTTTCATAGTTTATTAATGCAAATCACGTTGGGAATACATTTATTTTCTTATGTTATTAATTTTGTTCTTTTCTGTAGCGTTAAACAATCATACACTGCCAAAGACTAGTTTTAAGATAATCAGTTTCATAGTTTATTGATGCAAGTCACGTTGAGAATACATTTTTTTTTCTTATGTATTTATTTTTGTTCTTTTCTGTAACGCTAAACAATCATACGCTGCCAAAGAGTAGTTTTAAGAAAGATGATTTAGCAAACACTCACTTATCAATGATGTAACGTTCACATTTAATCGATATCGTCAAATCACACACACACACACACACACACACACACACACACACACTTAATTCTCCTTTCCAAACACTACACACACAGAACACTATACAAAAACACACAAAAAACACACACAAATTCACTTAATCATTCTTTTCCATACACTTCACTTCTAATGTATTTTTTCTCTGTAACGCGTCAATACTTATACGCGGGCAAAGATTAGTTATAAAGTTCCATAATTTCACAGTCACTTGGTATTTAGGTTGGTATTTTAAAACACTTTCGCTTCTAACATCACACTTTCGCTTCTAACATCAACTGGTCTCACACTCTTCCCACTTCATTAAGCATTTGTCACTCCGCCACACTTCCTCAACTTCCTCCCCTCTCTCCCCTCACAGTACCTCAATCTCTCCCTCCTCTCCCATCCCTCGCCTCTCCCTACCTCATTCTCTAACTATTTCTACAAAGAGGGAGACAAGCGAGTTCTAATGAGTGTTTCTTTTGGTTCATGGTACAGAGGAAAGGTCAAATTACCACCAGGGTCAAAAAACTACTTCTGGAAATGCCCACAAGTCCTAGGAAAGCCTTGTCAAATAGGCGAACTTAAGTGACGGAATGTTTAGTAATACGGCCATTATTAATTTCAACTCTCAAACACTTTCTTCGTTCACTATAATCCAATGTTTAGTAATACAATTCAAGAAAAACAATAAGTGAATGGAATCGAAGAGTATACGGGGAAGTTGGAAGGGGATTAAATTCTCTGTCTCAGTTTATGGCGTTTATGCTTTTTCTTTCTTTCAGATTTATATTAGCCAAAAAGTAAAGTACACAAAATAAAGGAAATAAAGGAAAGCTAGATTATGGGGTCGAAGAGTATACGGGGAAGTTGGAAAGGGATTAAATTCTCTATCTCAGTTTATGGCGTTTATGCTTTTTCTGTCTTTCAGATTTATATTAGCCAAAAAACAAAGTACACAAAATAAAGGAAATAAAGAAAAGCTAGATTATGGGGTCGAAGAGTATACGGGGGAGATGGAAAGGGATTAAATTCTCTATGCTTTTTCTTTCTTTCAGATTTATATTAACCAAAAAGTAAAGTACAAAAAATAAAGGAAATAAAGAAAAGCTAGATTATGGGGTCAAAGAGTATACGGGGAAGATGGAAAGGGATTAAATTCTCTATGCATTTTCTTTTTTTCAGATTTATATTAACCAAAAAGTAAAGTACAAAAAATAAAGGAAATAAAGAAATGCTAGATTATGGGGTCGAAGAGCATAAAAAAAGTAGAAAATCGATTATCAGTAATTTCGACTCCCAAACACTTTCTCCGTTTACTATAATCCACCTTACGAATATCTATTTTCTAGTGTTATTTACTTTACCGCTACTTGTAAACACTTATACACACACACACGCACACTTCACGACAATACAATACAGTCTTAAGTTATGAATAGGAAGAAATGAATGAATGAATTGAATAATACGAATAAACACGTAAACTTCTTATGTCAATACAACAACAAGAGGAAGAAGAACAACAACAACAACAAAAACAAAAACACTAACTCCTTCATTACCACGCACTACACACAAACACTAAAGAAAATCACACAAAAACACACACACATACGCACAAACACACACTTAATTCTTCTTTCCAAACACTTAACACACAAACACTATAGAAAATCACACACAAAAAAACACACACACGCACATATACTTGTAATTCTTCTCTCCAAACACTTAACACACAAACACTATAGAAAATCACACACAAAAACACACACACACACGCACATATCCTTGTAATTCTTCTTTCCAAACACTCAACACACACAACGCTATACAATAACACACAAGAAACACACACAAATTCACTTAATCATTCTTTCCCATACACCTCACGCGCACACAAAACGTTATACCAGAACACAGCACAACACCACGAACTTGCGAAACAAAATTAAAACACAACAGAATTTCCTCTCTCTCTCTTTCCTTGCAGACAAACACATTAATATTCCTCTTTCGTATTCCTTCCTCCGTTCCTTCCTTTTTTACAAGCATATATTCATTTTCATCTCTCACTTTCCTTCCTTCCTTCCTTCCTTCTTTACAAACATATAGTTATTTTCATCTCACACTTTCCACCGTTCCTTCCTTCCTTCCTTCCTTCTTTACAAACATATATTCATTTTCATCTCTCACACATTCCATCGTTCCTTCCTTCCTTCCTTCCTTCCTTCCTTCATTACAAACATAGCTATTCTTCATTTTCCTCTACCCACATGTATGATATTCTTCCAACAACAAAAACTACACCCATATATACTTTAAGTCCTTCTTTTTGCAGTTATTTCACACACATAACGCTATACAAAAACACAAACACACACACACACACATACCAAATAATCAAAGTCCTTTTTTCATATACTTTACACACAAAACACTACACATAAAACACAAACAAACACACATATATCAAATCCTTCTTCAGCATACTATAAACACACAACACTTGAGAAGAACACAAACACTACACACACATATAAACACTTAACTCTTCTTTCCAAACACCTCACACACACACAACACTATACACAAGAACACATAACACCACGCACATATGAATCCAATCCTTCTTCTGTCTTTTCAACACTCAGAACGCTGGGATTCGAACACGGGAACAGACAGACAGACGGACGCACCACCACCACCACCACCACCTGTGACCTCCTGGAAGTGAGTGTCGCAGGTAAGTGGAGAGAGAGGGAGAGAGAGAGAGAGACCCCAGGTAGACGAGAGTGAAAGTGATTCTTGAGCAAGGTGTAATGCCTGCTTGATATACCTGGAGTGTCTATTTCTACTGCTATTACTACTACTACTACTACTACTACTACTACTACTACTACTACTATTACGTTGATAATAATTGTATTGGAATTGAAATTAAAGAAGGCGACGGAAAACCTTTTAAATTCACACACACGAAGTAAAGAAAGATATAAAGAAAGAAAGAAAAAAAGAAAGAAAGAAAGAAAAATAATAAAGAAGATAAAGAAAATTAAGGAGAGAAAGAAAGAAACAAACAAAACAAAAATCTTATGCAATAGAAAGGAACACGCGCGTGGGATGAGAGAGAGAGAGAGAGAGAGAGAGAGACAGACACACGCAGAGAGATAGAGAGAGAGAGATGAAGTGAACGTACCGAGTTGACCTCTTAATAAAAAACAAAAACATTACTACGTCACACAAGTTTGCTTTTTCTTTAACACGATCCTTGTATGGCGAGTCCTGAGGGGTAGATAAGGAAGAAAAAGAAGACTCAATACTTACAGGAGAGAGATACTAGATACCAGGAAGTAAAAGGGAAGAAAACTGCTTACCTGTGTTGATATGATGCTTTACAGGTAGGCTAGGCTAAAGGAAGGAGGCGATCAGAGTTAACAAGTATTAGTGACAAGAAACACAAGATTAATATGCTTTACAGGTGATAGATACTACAGAGTTAACAAGTATTAGTGACAAGAAACACAAGATTAATATGCTTTACAGGTGATAGATACTAGGTACGAGGGAGTAAAAGGGAAGATTAATGCTTACCTGTGTTGATATGATGCTTTACAGGTAGGCTAGGCTATGGGAAGGAGGCGATCAGAGTTAACAAGTATTAGTGACAAGAAGCACAAGATTAATATGCTTTACAGGTGACAGATAAAAGGTATGAGGAAGTATTAGGGAAGATTAATGCTTACCTGTGTTGATATGATGCTTTACAGGTAGGCTAGGCTAAAGGAAGGAGGAGATCAGAGTTAACAAGTATTAGTGATAATAAACACAAGATTAATATGCTTTACAGGTGACAGATAAAAGGTATGAGGAAGTATTAGGGAAGATTAATGCTTACCTGTGTTGATATGCTTTACAGGTAGGCTAGGCTATGGGAAGGAGGTGATTATACAGACATGGAAAACAAGAGATATATATGCTTTACAGAAGACAGATAAAAGGTATGAGAAAGTTAAAGGTAGGAAGAACTCTTATGGGTGTCGATATTACTCTCCGTGTGTTTTAATATAGGGAACAGAAAGGAAAGAATGAAGGAACAGTTTAATATTAACAAATACGCAAACTCTTCTTATGCAAATACAACAAAGAAACACACAAAAAAGCTATAAGAAAGTAGGAAGTAAAAGAGAAGACGAGTAGGGGAAGCCGTGAAAAATCCCCTGTAGGCCTCGGGAAATTGCAGGTAATTGGGTATTTCACCTGTGCGTAGGCTGGAGGTGGATGCCCAGGTAGGGAGAGAGAGAATGAGAGGTAGGCCTATAAGGGAAGACCCAGGGATAGCCTACTACTACTACTACTACTTCTACTACTACTATATCTTTCTCCTTTCTACTTTTTTTATCATCAAGGTCATCTTTGTATTAGGCTAAATTTGGACCTGTTGCTCATCCTAGTGGCGCCATCTGATAGAATTTCGCTTTCTAAAAAATTATCTAATATTTTTTAAGCCTATCTTTGTGTTCTATGTTATTATTTATCTTATTATTTATCATTTATCTTTATTACTTATGTTTTACTTGATGAGATTGTTAAAAGACGCAAAACAATAGGTAGATAGGTGATTCGTACGTTGTTGAATGATAAAAGAGAATAAAATTGAAGATAAGAAAAGAGAGAATATAAGAATAGTAATAGAAGGAAGAAAAGAAGAAAAGAGAAAGAAAACAGGATAAAAAAAAGCTAAAGAAGAGAAGAGAAGGGAAAGAAAAGAGGAGAAAAAAACTAACCAAGAGGAGAGAGAGAAAAGAAGAGAAAAAGAGCTAAAGAAAAGAGAAGAGAAAGAAGAGGAGAAAAAAAGCTAACGAAGAAAAGAGAAAGGAAACAGGAGAGAAAAAAAAACTAAAGAAGAGAATATTAGAGAGGGAAGAGAGAGAGAACAGAATATCAGAGTTGGATAAGTAAGAAATGACTGTGCATGTGAAAGGTATCGCCCACGCTCAAGAAAACACGAAGGCCTATTAATCACTTCACTTTTCCTTCCCCTAATAAGAAGAACGTAGGCTGTAATTGGTACCTGTAGGCTTGTGGTTTGCTTTCATATAGGCCTTTACTTTTTTGGGGCTTGTTAACTTTCTCCTGAACAAAAGCAAAGTGGATGAGAATACAGTAAATTTGTAGTTTGTTTTTATATTATTAATTCTTATTTAAATGAAGGCAAAATAACGTCCATTCTTAAATCATTGTTATTCTTCTTTTTATTCTTGTTCGTATTTAGCTTCTTCTTCTTCTTCTTATTATTATTATTATTATTATTAACTCTTCTGAAGGTAAAAGGTAAAGTTGGGTGGCAGAAGCAAAATGAATGTGTCCCAAATTTGGATTATTTTCGCTGTATAATAAACTCTTGTAAACAAAAACAAAAACAAACAAAACAAACACAACGACCTCTTTTTTTCTTCCTCAGCGGGCTTTTTTCTCATTTAATTTTCCCCTTGAGTTGCTTCCTTTACTATAAAAAAAGAAAAAAAAAAAAAGCCCCTCACATATACAAATCCCAAATCACAAACAAAAACTCTCCTCTGAAGGTATTTTTTTTTCTTTCTCAGAGGGCTATTTTCTCGTTTATTTTTCCCCTTGATCTGCTTCCTTTACTATTAAAAAAAAAAAACTCTCTTATAAACAAAATAAAAAAAATAGTCAAACACAGCGAGCTCTTTTTCTCCTCAGCGGGTTATTTTCTCATTTATTTTTCCCTTTGATCTGCTTCCTTCACTGTAAAAAAAAGAATAAAAAAACTAAAAACTCTCACATAACAAAATCAAAATCACAAACATAAACTCTCCTCTGAGCGAAAGCAAAGTCAACTATTAGTCACCCTTTCAAGCCTCACCGTTCATGCAACCTGCTGACTAACTCCTGTCCTACTTATTATTATTAAATCTTCCAAACAGACACTTTATCGTTTTTCCCCGACTATTAACTCTACTAAATCTACATCACTAACACCAAATGAAAGACAAAACTAACAATAAGCAGAAAATCAGAAAATGTATTATGTTTTTGCGCTATTAAACACAAAACGAATCTGAAACGAAAGAAAAAATGAACAAAACACAACAAATCATCGTTTTGTATACAAAACGAATCTAAAACGAAAAGAATAATGAAGAAAACACAACAAATCATCGTTTTTCTTGCTACTAAACACAAAACGAATCTGAAACGAAAGAAAAAATGAACAAAACACAACAAATCATCTTTTTTTCTTTACCATTAACTCTACTAAAACTACATCACTAACATCTAAAGAAAGACAAAACAAACGGAAAACAGAATATGTACCTGTATCGTGTTTTTCTTTCTATATTAAACACAAAACGAAGCAAAAAGTAAAACTAAAACGAGCAAGTCACAGACATTTCCTCTTTCCCAGCCTCCACACTGTCCCGGTCCCGCCCACTCGCCCGCCGCTGAAAGTGAAAGTGCCCGGGCAGGTTAGGTTGCCTTGTGTGGCGCGGCCTGCGTAGGTAGGTGACCCCCAGGTATGACTAACCCTGGGTATAACCACGCTCACTTGGCCTCCGGGATGTAAACAAAGCAACGAATGGCTACCAAACAGGAGGAATGAAGAGGGATAGGAGACAATGATTATGGAGGAAGAAAGTACCAATGAAGAAGAAAGACGAGAGGAGTAAAGATTTAAAGGTCAAAAGGAAAGGGAAAGGTGACATATATATTGCTTGCATGAAGGGGAATAGGAGAAAATGATCATGGAGGAAGAAAATACTAATAAAGGAGAAGAAAGACGAGAGGAGTAAAGATCTGAAGATGAAAAGGAAAGGCAAAGGTGACATATATTTTGCTTGCATGAAGAGAAATAGGAGGAAATAATTATGGAGAAAGAAAACAGGAATAATGAAGAATAAGAATAAAGAGCTAAAGATGAAAAGGAAATAGTTTAGATGACATATATTTTGCTTGCATGACACGTATCTCATAGCCTAAAGGGGAAGGAAGTAGAGTAGGCTAGTTTGATACATGTAGAGAGACTAGCAAGCAGGCCTCACAGTAGGAAAGGACTGTTTGTGATACCTGGTGTTGGTTCATGAATCTGTGTCTATGTTCCTTTCTCTTTCTTTTTAATTTGCATTCGTATTTATAAGAAGTAAGAAGTGAAATCATTTGTGGTATTGTCCATCGTGTTGGTTCATAAATCTGTGTCTATATTCCTTTCTCTTTCTTTTTAATTTGCATTCGTATTTATAAGAAGTAAGAAGTGAAATCATTTGTGGTATTGTCCATCGTGTTGGTTCATAAATCTGTGTCTATATTCCTTTTTCTTTCTTTTTAATTTGCATTCGTATTTATAAGAAGTAAGAAGTGAAATCATTTGTGGTATTGTCCATCGTGTTGGTTCATAAATCTGTGTCTATATTCCTTTTTCTTTCTTTTAAATTTGCATTCGTATTTGTAAGAAGTAACAAGTGAAAACGTTTGTGCTATTGTCCTCCGTATTGGTTTATTAATTGCTATACATATTTATTTTTTATTTACTAATTTGCTTTCGTATTTGACAGATGAGTGGTTACCTAATTATAACGATCGCTTTATCTATTGTGCATGTATAAGATGTTCTGATTATGCATTCTTATCTGCATTTCTTGTTCTTTCTTGATATAAATAACCCACTCAAAAGACACACACACAGGTTTGGAATAGACTTAGTGAGGATGTAGTATCGGCGAGGAGTGTGCAAATCTTTAAGGAAAAACTGGACAAGTACGGATATGCAGACGGGACCACACGAGCGTAAGCCCAGGCCTGTAAAATTAAAACTAGGTAAATACAACTAGGTAAACACACACACACACACACACACACACACACACACACACACACTAACCTGGCTGTGACATTCTAACTAACAGGATGCTTCACAAAAGGCATGTGTGACGAGCGTTTGAAAGTCAGCCACAACTTTTTCCTCCAAGCGCCAAACATTTCATTCCATTGTCGAGTTTTACCGTCAAAAGGAATGGATTGCGGGCTTGGCTTTCAGGTTAGGCGAGCGAAAATAGAATATAGTAAAAGAGAGGAGAGAGGAGGGAGTTTCGTTTTACACACAGACCCTGTTTAGATATCGGAGGGTTAAAAAAAAAGAAAGAAAAAGAAGAAAAAAGTAAATAAATAAAATAAAATAGATAAATTACACCCACCCTGTTAAGACGTCGAAGAATTAAAAACAAAACAAAAAAATAAATAAAAAAATAAATAAATAAAATAAAATAGATAAATTACACCCACCCTGATTAGACATCGAACAGTTAACAATAGAAAAAAAGAAAAGAAAAAAAACTAACTAAATAAAATACTGAAAATAAATAAAAGGTAAGGCTTGATTTGAAGGTGTTTCCGTATCGGTGGCAAAAATAATGATAGTAATAATAATAAAGAAAATATTCTAACCGATATTGAAGATGATTTTTTTTTTTTTTTTTACATGCGTCGAATAATAAAAATAGTAAGAACTGCATTGAATGTGTGTTTACATATGCCATGATAGTAATGATAATAACAATGATGATGATAATAATAATGATAATAATAATAATAATAATAATAATAATAATAATAATAATAATAATAATAATAATAATAATAATAATAATAATAATAAAATAATAATAATAATAATAAGAGATTTTGAAGCTAGGATTTTATTGTTCTACTTCTCGCAGCGATAGAAGGCATTTTTTTTTTGTCTCTCTCTTTGTCATAATACTGTTTCTCCTCATTTCCTTTCTTTTCTCCTTTATTCTCTTCCTCCCAACATCCACCAATCAACAATCATCTCTCCGTGACACGTGACAACATCTAATAATAATAATAAAATAATAATACTAAGAGATTTTGAAGTTTAGATTTTGTTGTTCTATTCTTCGCAGTGATATAGAAGGCATTGTTTTTTTTCTGTTTTTTTTTTTTCGTCTCTTCCTCTGTCATAATACTTTTCTCCTCATTCCCTTCTTTTCCCCTTCACTCTCTTCCTCAACAACATCCACCAATCACCAATCGCCTCTCCGTGACACGTGACAACATCCAACCAATCACAACACACCATCCCCCTGTTTTTCGTCTCTTCCTCTGTCATAATACTTTTCTCCTCATTCCCTTCTTTTCCCCTTCACTCTCTTCCTCAACAACATCCACCAATCACCAATCGCCTCTCCGTGACACGTGACAACATCTACCCAATCACAACACACTAACCCACATCCCACACCCAATCACCTTTCAGCTTCGTCGCCTGGCCACGCCCACACCCGTTCCCCTTCTTACCTGCCGGCTCAATTAGAACACTTCGACAGGTGAGATTGTAGCGAGTGGAGGTGTTGAAGATGAGGGTGGTGATGTTGGTGGTGATGTTGGTGGTGATGGGGTGTGTAAATTCATCACCTTTGTCGGCATTTGTGGTGAAGGGACTTTTCCCAGTGAATTCTAAGGTGAGAGAGAGAGAGAGAGAGAGAGAGAGAGAGAGAGAGAGAGAGAGAGAGAGAGAGAGAGAGAGAGAGAGGTTTTGGTATTAGTTTCAGTTTTGTTTCTTTAAGTTTTATAATGACTTAAATAGTTTCAAGTTTCCTCTTTAATTATGTTTCCTTCTCCTCTTTTTACTTTCCTCCTTTTCTCTCTCTCTCTCTCTCTCTCTCTCTCTCTCTCTCTCTCTCTCTCTCTCTCCCTTCGTATCTATGTTTATTTATCTGCTTCCTACCTTCCTACCTCCTTATCTACGTACTTCTTTACTCCACATTTCCTTCCCTTCCTACATCCTTTCTCCACTTCACTCCTTCACCCACACCTTCAGGATAGCGAGGAGGCATCCCTGACGAGATTCCTGACGGCGGCGCTGCAGGAGATGGGCACCTGTGACCTCTCCTTGGCTGTGGGGGAGAGGGCGGCGCAGCGCTGGCCTGGCCTCATCTACTCCCTACTCCTGATGGTTCCTCTTCCACGGCAGGTGGGTGGGTGTAGGGTGGAGGGGATGGGTTGGAATGGGTTAGGTTGGATTGGGGGGTGAAGGTTGCTGGGTTGGGTGTGGGGGGTTGTGTTTTGGGGTTGTGGGGAGTGGTTGTCTGTGTGTGTGTTTGTTTGTGTGTTTTATCTGTTAATCTGCGTATTTTGTCAGTGTTTCAGATAGTCATCCAGTTAGTTAGTCTTTCAGTCGGCCAGTCAGTCAGTCAGTTAGTCAGTCAGTCAGTTCGTCTGTCAATAAGTCGATTAGTCAGAGGTCCATTACATCAGTTAGTCAGTCAGCCAGTCATACATTTAGTCAGTCATACAATTAGTCAGTCAGTTGTATGGTTAGTCAGTCAGTCAGTCAATAGGTCAGCCAGTCGGTCAGTAGTTTAGAGGTCCATTCATATAGTCAATCAGTCCAGGTAAGTCTAGGTAAGTCAGTCAATCATTCAGTTAGTAAGTCAATTAGTCATTTAGTCAGTCATTCAATCCTGTCCTTCCTTCTTTCCTTCCTTCATTCATTCATTCAGTCAGTCAGTCAGTCAGTCAGTCAGTCAATCGATCCAAGCAAGTCAGTCGATCCAAGTAAGTCAGTCAGTCAATCAGTCCATGTGAATCAAAACTCCATACAATCAATAAAGTTCACTCCTTCAGGTCCTAACAATCAGCGCCTGGCAGGACTTCGCGGGGATCTCCAGGACTTCCTCCACCTGCCAGGGCAACGTGATCATCCTGCAGGACCCCGAGACGCTCCTCACCTTCGTCTCCAATTCACCTACGGATTGGGACTACGACGGCAGGTGAGGAAAGGAAGAGAGGTAGATGAGGAGAATGGGAGGAGGGAAGGAGGTAAGCAAGTAGGAGGGAAAGAAGGAGGAAGAGGGGAAAGGAGGGAGGTCCGTAAGATAGTAGGAATGGATCTCAATACCAATACTAATACTAATACCAATACTAATACCAATACTAATACTAATACCAATACTAATACTAATACCAATACTAATACTAATACGAATGCCAATACTAATACCAATACTCACACAAACACTAACACTAATACCAATACCAATACTAATATAACACTAACTAATACAAATACCAATACTAATACCAATACTAATACCAAAACTAATACCAAAACTAAGGTTCGTGGTGGTGGGGTTGAACAAGACACACCTGGAAGCACTAACGAGAAGCAGGTGTGGCAGGAAGACCAAGCACATCGTGGGGCTGGTCCAGGTGAGTTTTTTTTTATTTTTTATTCTTTCTTTTATTCTTCCTTTCCAGTGCAGTTAATTCGTAAAGTAGACTTGAACAACAGATATACGTATTTTGTTTCCTCCTATTTTCCTTCTTTTCTTTCCTTTTTTCTTTCAAAATACATAATTCTTTATTTCCCTCATTCTTTTCAATTTTTTTCTTTATAGACACACTTATTTATTTATTCTTAATTTCCTCCCATTTTTTACTCCTTTCCAACTCTTTTTTTTTTTTTTTACAAACATACGTATTTAATTTCCTATGTTTCCTCTTTTTTTTTTATAAACACCTATTCTTTTCCCTTTCGCTTTCCTCTCTACTTTTCTTTTCATACATTTCTATTCCTCTCAATTCCCTCCTTTCCTTCCCTCCTTCCCTCCATTCTTTCCATCCATTCTTAACACACACACGTATTCATTCTCCTCTGACTCTCACTTTCATCCTCTCCCCCCCGAGTCCGAGCGTCGTCCAGGTGTATGGGAGGTGTTCGTCAATCAGCTGTACTCTCACCTGGGCACAGCACAGGTTACCACATGGACAGGTACACGCTTCACCCTCCCTCGCCCGCTGTTCCCGGAGAAGCTTGAGAATTTTAATGGAGCGAATCTGAAGGTGAGTTTGGTGGTGGTGATGGTGGTGGTAGTGGTGGTGGTGATGACGGTTTTCTCTTTCTCTTATTCCCTCTTTCTTTGTGTTTTCCTTCTTTTCCTTTTGTTTTGGTTTTCCCTTTATCTTGCTTGTTTTCCCATTTTCTTCATTCTCTCTAATTATTCCGTTTTCTTTTCCCTTTTTCCATTGTCTTTCTCTTTCTCTTCGTCTCCCTTCTCATCCACTTCCATTTCTCTCTTTTCTTTCTTCTTATTCCAATTTTCCTCTCTTCTTCTTTTCTCTGCATTTTCTTCGTGTTTCTCCTCTCTCTCTCTCACCTCCATTTCCCATTCTCTTTCTTATTTCTCCTCATCATCCTCTCCTCTCATCTCTTCTTTTTCTTCACGTGTATTTTATTTTCTCTTTTCGTTCACCTCATTTTCTTTTCTTCCTCCTCTTATCTCTTTTCTTCCTCATTTTCCACCCGTTTTCCCTCTTCTCGCTCTCTCAACTCCATTTTCCGTTTTCTTTCATCTTCCCGTTTTCTCCCGCAGGTGGTGGTGGTGGAGTACAACCCGGCCATCTTCTACCTGCGGGACGGTCGGGGCAGCATCGTGGACAGGTACGGGCTGGACATAGAGGTGATCGAGGCCATGGCGAGGCTCTTCAACTTCACGCCCAGGTACATCGAGTCGCCGCCAGGTGTGTTGGTTTACCTGTCTGATTGTTTGCTTGGGTTAGTTTGTGGGTTTGCGAGTGAAAAAAAATGGATCTCTCAGTAAACCTCTATGTAATGTTTCTCCTCTAAAGGTAAACTAATTATCTATCTAACTAACTTACTAATTAGATAACTTCATACAATCTAATTTCCTACACTTTTCACTTACCTTCCATGGCCATTCTTATTTCCAGCAATATCACAAGCTCTCCCTTCCTTGGCCATTCCCTTAAGACCAGTTCCAACACTACCACAAGCTCTCCCTTCCTTGGCCATTCCCTTGAGATCAGTTCCAACACTATCACAAGCTCTCCCTTCCTTGGCCATTCCTTTAAGACCATTTCCAGCACTATCACAAGCTCTCCCTTCCTCGGCCATTCCCTTAAGACCAGTTCCAGCACTATCACAAGCTCTCCCTTCCCTGGCCATTCCCTTGAGATCAGTTCCAACACTACCACAAGCTCTCCCTTCCTTGGCCATTCCCTTGAGATCAGTTCCAACACTATCACAAGCTCTCCCTTCCTTGGCCATTCCCTTGAGATCAGTTCCAACACTATCACAAGCTCTCCCTTCCTTGGCCATTCCCTTGAGACCAGTTCCAACACTATCACAAGCTCTCCCTTCCTTGGCCATTCCCTTGAGATCAGTTCCAACACTATCACAAGCTCTCCCTTCCTTGGCCATTCCCTTGAGATCAGTTCCAACACTATCACAAGCTCTCCCTTCCTTGGCCATTCCCTTGAGATCAGTTCCAACACTATCACAAGCTCTCCCTTCCTTGGCCATTCCCTTAAGACCATTTCCAGCACTATCACAAGCTCTCCCTTCCTCGGCCATTCCCTTGAGATCAGTTCCAACACTATCACAAGCTCTCCTTCCATTTTATCCACAAGCTCCCTTCTCTCGGCATTCCCTTAAGACCATTTCCAGCACTATCACAAGCTCTCCCTTCCTCGGCCATTCCCTTGAGATCAGTTCCAACACTATCACAAGCTCTCCCTTCCTTGGCCATTCCCTTGAGACCAGTTCCAGCACTATCACAAGCTCTCTTTTCCTTGGCCATTCCCTTGAGACCAATTCCAACACTATCACAAGCTCTTTTCCTTGGCCATTCCCTTGAGACCAGTTCCAACACTATCACAAGCTCTCCCTTCCTTGGCCATTCCCTTAAGACCAGTTCCAACACTATCACAAGCTCTCCCTTCCTCGGCCATTCCCTTGAGATCAGTTCCAACACTATCACAAGCTCTCCCTTCCTCGGCCATTCCCTTGAGACCAGTTCCAGCACTATCACAAGCTCTCTCCCTTCCTTGGCCATTCCCTTGAGACCAGTTCCAACACTATCACAAGCTCTCCCTTCCTTGGCCATTCCCTTGAGACCAGTTCCAACACTATTACAAGCTCTCCCTTCCTTGGTCAATCCCCATAGATCAGTTCCAACACTATTACAAGCTTTTCCTTCCTCCCTTATGATCACTTCCAATAATTAGTCCTCTTCTAAACCTCTTAATCCTCCTCCATTTCCTCTTAATCCTCTTCTAAATCTCTTAACTATGTCGGGGTCTTTCAGGTGAGCTTTGGGGTGAGTTACTACCAAACGGATCATTCAGTGGCATGGTGGGGATGATCGGACGAGAGGAAGGGGATGTGGCCGTGGGGAACGTCTACCTCTCCTCCTTTTTGGGCCGCCTCAACTACCTGTCCTACTCTGCCTCTTATGCGACCGACGTGAGTGTGTGAGGGAGTAAGGGGAAGAGATAGAGATGAAGACAGAGAAGGGGGCGGGGCTTGCAAGTGGAGCAGCCAATGATATGCGTTTAAAAAAGAGGTGGGCGGGGCTTGCAAATGGAGCAGCCAGTGATATGCGTTTAAGAAAGAGGTGGGCGGGGCTTGCAAGTGGAGCAGCCAATGATATGCGTTTAAGAAAGAGGTGGGGGCAGGGCTTGCAAGTGGAGCAGCCAATGATATGCGTTGAAGGAAGAGGTGGGCGGGGCTTGTGTGCCATATTAACTTGAACCACCTCCTCTTTCCTTTTCTCTTTCCCTTCCTTCTCACTCTCATTCAATCTTTTCTCCATTCTTCTTTTCTATCTATTTTTTTTCTCGTCTCCAATCTCTCTTCCTTCTCATCTCTCCTTTCATTTCTCTCTCATGTCTTCTCCACGTTCTTATTCTTCTTATTTCTCATCCTTCACCTCCTCTCTTTTGTTATCATATCTTTTCTTCATTCTTCTTTAACATCTATTCCTTTCCTTCTTATCTCTCATTTTTCACCTCCTCTCTTCTGTTCCCTAATCTTTTCTGCATTCTTCTTTTCTATCTCTTCCTTTCCTTGCCTCCTATTTCTCTTCCTTCTCATCTCTACTTTCATTTATCTCTCACGTCTTCTCTTCTTCGAGTTCTTATTCCCGTAGTGGAGTTTAAAGGGACAAGTGGGCGTGGCTTGCGTGCCATACTAGCGTGAACTTAGCATTAAGATATTTCCTTTTGTCCTCTCTTCTTATTCCTCACTTCTTTTCTGTTCTCATATCTTTAAATTCATGTCTCTTCTCATGTCTCACCTCTTCTGTTTTCATATATTCTCTGCATTCTTCTCCTCTCCTTTCCTTTTCCATTTTCCTTCTCTCCTTTACGTTCTTTTCATCGTAGTGGAGTTGTTTCCAAGCCCGCGTGGAGCCTCCCTTACCCTACTACCTGGCGCTTGCTCTACCTTACCGGCTCACCACCTGGCTTAGTCTCCTCGGTTGTACCCTGATGCTGGTACCTGTGCTGCACCTGTTGGCCACGCCGGAGGAAAGGTAAATCGATAAAGAAACAATGCAATACTCTTTTTATTTTCCACGCTTTAATCTCTTTTTCTTCTCTCTCCTCTCTTCTCTCTCATCTCTTTTTCTCTCACACAGACAGAAGCAAAACTGGACCAGCATCTCTGACAGCCTCCTACATATACTCGGTCTTCACTTTCGGATCCCGCAAACACGAGTACCGGCCGGGACAACTCCGAGGGTGCTAGTGGCTTTCCTGTGGCTGTACGTGATCATTATAACAACGGGATACAGCTCCAACTTGACGGCCTTCCTAACGGTTCAGCGCAGCCCGGCCGGTGTGGAGACGATCAAGGAACTGTACGAATCGAAAATGACTGTTCTGGGTCTGGGGCAGTACTTCAAGTTTAATATGATGCAGTCTGCTAACCCGTATGTACAGGTATGAGATAACAGGTGTGTGATTGGTTTGCCAGGTGTGATATGGAAAGGGAAAGGGAAAAGGATAGTTGTGTAAAGGGGAGAGTATTTCAAGTTTAATATGATGCAGTCTGCTAACCCGTATGTACAGGTATGGGATGACAGGTGTGTGATTTGGCTTGCCAGGTGTGATATGCAAGCTCAACAACAATAAGTATTACCACCAACATATATTTTTCAGAAGCATCGCCAACGTTTTTCCTTTGTTTTTTCTTTACATTTTGACTCTGAGCTACGAGAGTGGTGATTTTGATGATTTGGTTCCCTCAATACCACCCTCCCTTCCTCTTCCTTCCCTCCCTCCAATTCCTTCTTCCTTTCTTCCCTCTCACATTCTCTTCCCTTCTCATTCCTTCCTCCTTCCCTTTCGCATCCACAAGAAGGAACAGAAGTAGACTAACCCGCTTCCCTCTTCATACCTCAGGGCCTGGCGGGGACTTACAAGCTGCTGTTCAACGTCGAGGAGATGGACTCGTTGATAGAGCGCGGGGAGGGCGTGGGGATACAGGGGAAGAAGTACCAACTGTATATCATCAAAAAGAGATACTCCCCACGCGGCACACCCACCGTCAGGATACTCAAGGTGGGATATGGAAAGGAAAAGTGAAAAGGATAAATAAATGAAGATATAAATAAGTAAATAGGTAACTAACTAACTAATTAACTAACAAACTAACTATATAAATAAGAGAAGGCCTGTTTGAAAAGCCTCTTCTTGTAGGTTTAGGTATTTCCAGGGGTAGTTTTCTGACCCTGGTGGTAGTTTGATCTTTCTTTGGTCTTACGGAGGAGTTTTAGGCATTTCCAGGGGTAGTTTTCTGACCCTGGTGGTAGTTTGATCTTTCTATGGGCTTACGGACGAGTTTCAGGCATTTCCATGGGTAGTTTTCTGACCCTGGTGGTAGGTTGATCTTTCTATGGTCTTACGGAGGAGAGTTTTAGGCATTTCCATGGGTAGTTTTCTGACCCTGGTGGTAGTTTGATCTTTATTTGGTCTTACGGAGAAGTTTTAGGCATTTCCAGGGGTAGTTTTTGACCCTGGTGGTAGTTTGATCTTTCTTTGGTCTTACGGAGGAGTTTTAGGCATTTCCAGGGGTAGTTTTTGACCCTGGTGGTAGGTTGATCTTTCTTTGGTCTTACGGAGGAGAGTTTCAGGCATTTCCAGGGGTAGTTTTTGACCCTGGTGGTAGTTTGATCTTTCTATGGTCTTACGGAGGAGAGTTTTAGGCATTTCCAGGGGTAGTTTTCTGACCCTGGTGGTAGTTTGATCTTTCTATGGTCTTGCGGAGGAGTTTTAGGCATTTCCAGGGGTAGTTTTCTGACCCTGGTGGTAGTTTGATCTTTATTTGGTCTTACGGAGGAGTTTTAGGCATTTCCAGGGGTAGTTGTTGACCCTGGTGGTAGTTTGACCTTTCATCCGTATACTGTGACCCTAAAACCCGATTGATCTCCTTTTTGGAATTTGGATATAGTTGACCTAAGAATACCTACTTTACTCTTCCTCTTCTTACTTTCCTCTTACTTTACTCTCTATCTTGCCTTTCAGGAGTGCTTCATGTCGCATAGCATAGCCTTGGCCCTTCAGGTTCACTCCCCCTTGAAGCCGCTGTTTGACAGAGGTGTGAGTCGCGTCGTGGAGAGCGGCCTTGTGAACAGGTGGTTTGCGGTCTCAATTAGCAGGGCATCGCAGGTGAGTGTGTGTGTGTGTGTGTGTGTGTGTGTGTGTGTGTGTGTGTGTGTGTGATGTTTTTTTTATGCAATTATGAATGTTGGGAATATATTTTTGTGGTACCTTGTTATAATTCATCTCTATATTAATCGTTTCTTCTGCTCTTCCTCCTCTTCCTTTTCTTCTTCTTCCTCTTCTTCTTCTTATTCCTACTACTTCTATTACTACTACTACTACAACTACTACCATTATGAGGTACAAAACTATTAGGCTACAGCTAGGCTAAATCTCCTTACTACTACTACTACTACTACTACTACTACTACTACATTGTTTTCTCTTGTAATCATGTTTTTCTTTAATTTTCTTTTCTATTCCACATTAGTTTTATTATTTTCTTTCTTCACGCATTCTATTTTCGTACGCCTAATCAATTTTTCAGTTTTTTTCAATCTTTTTCTCTCTGCTACTACTACTACTACAACTACGACTACTACTGCAGGAGGACGAGGGGGATGAGGATGACGAGGACGAGGAAGGCAAGAGGGAAGGATTTCTGGCCCTCTCTCTGGCTCACATTCAGGGCGTCTTCTTCATCCTATTCTTCGGCTCCCTTGCGGCCCTCCTCCTCTTCTGCCTCGAGCTAGTCTTTGGAAGGAAGTGAAGAGTGGCCGGACCTTTGTTTCCTTATGTTTGTTGGTGAAGATGGTGAAGGAAATGACCAAACGACGAACAAAAGGAAATATCTAAGTGTTATCTATATTATACGTAAAGTCTGTCTGTAAGTATGTTATTGAAGAAGTAAAATGCAGGATATACGGTCTTGACTCTCCTATGGCCAAGTGTAGCTCTTTATTGTCAGTGGTCATTTATCCTTTATGGTTTGTGATAGTCTATGTTCTCCTGCAACCTCGTGCCTGTTTTCTATGATCCTCTCGGTATAAAGGACTGATTTCAGGAGTGACTCTTGTGTTCTGTGGGTTACTTTAATTCTCGCTACGCCCTTACAAATAAAGGAATATCGATAGATTGATAGATAAATATATAATGCTTAAGATATACACATAAATATAGTCAAACAAATAGGTTGGTAGATAGCTAGATAGATAGGTAGACAGGTTTAAAGATAAATAGATAGACAGATAGAGATAGATTGATAAATAGATAGATAAATAGATTGGTGGATAAATTTCTTGTTCTTTTCTTCTTTTCTTCTTCTTTTCTTCTTTTTCCTCTCCCTCCTCTTTTTGTATTTTGTTATTATTTTTTTGTTTTTGTTATCGTTCTTGTTTTTGTTTTTCTACTACTACTACTACTACTACTACTACTACTACTACTACTACTACTGCTACTACTACTACAGCTACTACTACTACTACTACTACTACTACTACTACTACTACTACTACTTCCGCCTCACTTTCTTCATTAAGGGCGAAATTGGGGTCTAATTTCCTCCAGTTCTGAACCTTATTGAGTCTCATTAGTGGGCAGGTAACATGTGTGTGTGTGTGTGTGTGTGTGTGTGTGTGTGTGTGTGTAACCACTAAACACACACACACACACACACACACACACACACACAGGTAACATCGCAAACTTCAACGCTACACGGTTCACAGGTAAGGCTAATTAGGCTACCTGTAGGGGGGTGCTAGACCAGGTATGTTGTCTTAAGGGAAAGATTCATTTACTAACTCACTGATGTTGTTAATTAAAAAGTGACGGGGATGGGCACTGAGGTCAGGCGTAGCAATAGTGTATGACCTTACCTCTATCTTAATCCTTACTATTTTTTTTTATGAAAGGAAGAAAAGAGGAAAAGATGAACAGGAGAAATCGAGGTATGATAATGATGATGATGATGATGATGAAAAGTTTAAGAAAGGAAGAAAATAAGATAGACGAGCATGAAGAAAATGGGTTATAGTGGAAATGAAAAAGAGAAAGGAAGTAAATAGGAAAAGAAAGATAGGACGGAATAAGTAAATGAAAACTATCTCTTTTTCTTACTTTCTTTCTTTCTTTCTTCTTTATTTTTCTATCTCTTTCTCTCCTCAGTTATTTCTCTCCCTTCTTCTCCCTCCTTCTGGTATCTCTCTCTCTCTCTCTCTCCCTCCCTCTCTCTGTCTCTCCTTCATTTTCTCTCCCTCATACATTCCTCCTCCTTCTCCCCTCACATTCCTCCACAGCTCTCCCTCCTCTCTCCCTCCTCCTCCTTCTCCTCCTCCTCTTCTTCCCCTTTCTCTCTCTCCCCTCATTCTCCTTTCTTTCTCTTCCAGTTAGTTTCGTTTAGTGTCCTCCTCTGTCTCCTCCTTCTCCTCTTCCTTTTCTTCTTCCCCTCTTTCTCATTTTCCTCCTCCTCCTCCTCCTTCTCTTCTTCCTTTTCTTCTTCTTCCCCTCTTTCTCATTTTCCTCCTCCTCCTCCTTCCTTCTTCCTTTTATCTCTCTTCTCTTCCCCTCTTCTCTTCTCCTCCTCCTCTTCTTCCTTTTACTCATCTTCTTTCTCTTCCTGTTCTTCTCTTCTACTCTATTATTTACACTTCTTTCTGGTCCTTCTCCTCCTCCTCTTCTTCCTTCTCTTCTTTCTCCTCCTCTTCTTCGTTCAACTTCATCTACTACTACTACCACTACTACTACTACCACAACCACCACTACTACTACTACTGCTATTACTACTGCACGCGCTCCCCCAGTGGTCCCCCGAGGTGCTGGGTGACTGATGGACGCCAGGGGTTGGGGACAGGTGTTGTATTTTCCCCCAGGTGAAGTTTCGGGCCCAGGGACGAATTACGTTGGGAAATACAGGTAAAGGTGGAGGAGGAAGCCTTAGGTAAATGGATTGTTAAAGGAAATGGATTGCCAGAAGAGAGAGAGAGAGAGAGAGGGAGGGAGAGAGAATGGGAATATGGTTATGCCGGTTTGAGTAGGAGACTAAGTGGGATGGTGTACCTTATTTAAACCTCAATTTCTCCATTATTTTGATCTTTCAACCTCAAAACCTTACTGAAATCCTAAAGTCCAATTCCTTAACTATCCTTAGACACCAAATTCGTAAGGGTAAAGTAAAAGGGGAATGAGAAAACATTAAAAAAACAATGTATAGCCTCTACGCGTTGAGTATGAAAAGTAAGGGGAAGGTACCTTATTTAAACATCAAATTCTCCATTATTTCGACTTTTCAACATTAAAACCTTACTGAAATCTTAAAGTCCAATTCCTTAACTATCCTTAGACACCAAATTCGTAAGGGTAAAGTAAAACGGGAATGAGAAAACAGTAAAAAAAAACAATGTATAGCCTCTCTACGCACTGAGTATGAAAAGTAAGGGGAAGGTACCTTATTTAAACATCAAATTCTCCTTTATTTCGAACTTCCAACCTCAAAACTTTACTGAAATCCTAAAGTCCAATTCCTTAACTATCCTTAGACACCAAATTTGTAAGGCTAAAGTGAAAGGGAAATGAGAAAACAGCAATATCAGATGAACAATTAAAATATGTCCACGGTTTGAGTATGGAAAAAAGTGGGATGGTACCTTTTTTTAACCATCGAATTCTCCATTATTTAGACCTTCCAGCCCTAACACCCTGCTGAAAACCTTAAGTCCAACTCCTCAACTATACATAGACACCAAATTCGTAGGGGTAGAGGAAAGGAATAAAGAGAAAACATTGATAAAAGAGGAATAATTCAAGTCTATCTGAAGTGAGCGACGTGTGGCAACCATCGCAGCATCAGGTCGGAGCGGCAGTCACCTCTCAGTGCCTGGTTGACGGTGGCTGAGGGAGGACGTGTCGCGGGCCGGACCATGTAGAGGTGTTTAGCTGTCTATTATTAAAAGGGTGAATATAATCATCTTCTTAACGTTAAAACAAACACTAATAAGGAAGTTTAAGAGTAATTTCCACCGTTTTACTAATAGATTTTCCTCGTAAAGTGGAAATAAGTAGTTTAGGTTTGAATTTTAATTGGACTAAGAGGGGAATTGTTCTTGTTTTTGTTGTTTATTGTTGTTTTGGTTGTTTTATACGTGTTTGAGTCATGTACTGTATTGACGTGGATTGTGAGTGAGGGAAGAGGAAAAGGAAGAGGAAGGAAGAGGAGGAGAAGAGGTTTTGCGATTTTGCCTCCTTCGCTTCTTCTGTTTTTTGGTAAGTATTCAAGTTGTGTTTATTTTGTTTGCTGTTATTGTTGTTTGTGTTTGTGTGGTTGTGGTTGTGTTTACTAATGAATGCTTCTTCTTTTTCATGTTCTTCGACCTCTTCTTCCTTTTCTTCTTTCCTTTTTTTCCTCATTCTTTTTCGCTTTCATTTTATTTCTTTTGTATTCTTGTTCCTTCTTGTTCTTTTGTTTGTTCTTGTTTTCTTCTTCATGTTCTCGTTCTTTTTATTTTTCTTCTATTTCCTCTTTTTCTTCGTCTGTTTCTTATTGTTTTTCTTGTTCTTCTGTTTCTTCTCCCTCGTTCTTCATTCTCTTGTTCTCTTTCCTCTTCTTCTTCCTCTTCTTTTTCATCATCATTATAATCATAGTATTATTATAATTATTGTTCTTATTCTTCAACTTCTTTTGTATTATGTGTTGTTTATCTATTATATATGTTTACCATGATCTGTAAAACACACACACACACACACACACACACACACACATACATACACACACCTATCATTGTTCTGTCAGTCATTAAGGAAGAGCTACGGGGCGATTTTTCCAAACACAAACACGGGCAAGGTAAATAAAAACGAAGGCCGGTGTTTGCAGGAGAAATGTTACACGCCTACACTTGTTACCTCGTTTTTTGGGGTGTTTTTTTATTTACTTGTTGACTATTGTTGTTATGTTAGTCTTTTGTTATATATAGAAGGACAGGTAAATAAAACGAAGGCCCGTGTTTGCAGGAGATATGTTACACGCCTACACTTGTTACCTCGTTTTTTTGGGTGTTTTTTTATTTACTTGTTGACTATTGTTGTTATGTTAGTCTTTTGTTATATATAGAAGGACAGGTAAATAAAACGAAGGCCGGTGTTTGCAGATATGTTACACAGCTACACTTGTTACATCTGTTTTTTTTTTTTATTAATTTGTTGTTTATTGTTATGTTATGTTACTCTTTTGTTTTATTATAGAAGGAAAGGTAAAAAAAAAAAAAACGAAAGTCGGTGTTTGCAGGAGAAATGTGACACGGCTGTTTTTTTTGTCGTTTTTTGTTTTTTTTGTTTATTGTTGACTATTGTTGTTATAGTTAGACTTTTGTTAACTTATATAGAAGGACAGGTTTACATAAAACGAAGGCCCGTGTTTGCAGAAAAACAGAAAATATTAAAAGCCTACAATTGTTACCTGTTTTTTTTGGGTGTTTTTTTATTTACTTGTTGACTATTGTTGTTATTTTAGTCTTTTCTTGTATATAGAGATGAATATAAAACGGAGGCCCATGTTTGCAGGAGATATGTTACACAGCTACCGTGTTACCTCGTTTTTTTATGTGTTTTTTATTTAGTAGGCTATTGTTGTTATGTTAGTCTTTTGTTATATATAGAAGGACAGGTAAATAAAACGAAGGCCCGTGTTTGCAGGAGATATGTTACACGCCTACACTTGTTACGTCTGTTTTTTTTGGTGTTTATTTATTTATTTATTTGATGACTATTGTTGTTATGTTAGTCTTTTGTTATATATAGAAGGACAGGTAAATCAAAGTAGGCTATTTTATATGTTAAAGCCAAACTTGTTAGCTATTTTATGTGGATTTAAATTCGAAGTAGGCTATTTTATGTGGATTTAAATTCGAAGTAGGCTATTTTATATGGATTTAAAGTCGAAGTAGGCTATTTTATATGGATTTAAAGTCAAAGTAGGCTATTTTATATGGATTTAAAGTCAAAGTAGGCTATTTTATATGGATTTAAAGCCAAAGTAGGCTATTTTATATGGATTTAAAGTTGAAGTAGGCTATTTTATATGGATTTAAAGTCGAAGTAGGCTATTTTATATGGATTTAAAGTCGAAGTAGGCTATTTTATATGGATTTAAAGTCAAAGTAGGCTATTTTATGTGGATTTAAAGTCGAAGTAGGCTATTTTATATGGATTTAAAGTCGAAGTAGGCTATTTTATGTGGATTTAAAGTCGAAGTAGGCTATTTTATGTGGATTTAAAGTCGAAGTAGGCTATTTTATGTGGATTTAAAGTCGAAGTAGGCTATTTTATATGGATTTAAAGTCGAAGTAGGCCATTTTATGTGGATTTAAAGTCGAAGTAGGCTATTTTACATGGATTTAAAGTCTAAGTAGGCTATTATATATGGATTTCAATGACGATAAACTAGGAATAGGCTATTATTTATTGTTTTCAATTAGGATAAACTTGTACTAGGCTATTTCCTGCACATCTTTTTTTTCTTTCTTTTTCTTTCTAAAACTTAAAATTGAAGTAACATTTTTCTCTTCTCTCTAATTCATTTCGTACATTTCATACATTAGTTAATACACACATACACAAACAAATGGAAAAATGAATAAATAAAACCTTAAAAGAAAAAAAAAACTAAAATTGAATTGTAAGTAGGAATTTCAGAGAGAGAGAGAGAGAGAGAGAGAGAGAGAGAGAGAGAGAGAGGATAAAAAAGTGAATAAATATGATAAAAGAATGAATGAGTGATGAATTTTGACTTAGTGTGAGAGAGAGAGAGAGAGGTAAGCTGGAGGCCTTTTGTTGCTTGCTGATAAAACTTTGGTGTTATTTGAAGTTGAAATGAAGTGACGCCATGTTGAAAAAGAGCGTAGCCTATGCATGCCTGAGAGAGAGAGAGAGAGAGAGAGAGGCTTCGGGTTAACTCGTGGGAGGAAAGAGAGGGTTGAGAGGATTATTTCTCTCTCTCTCTCTCTCTCTCTCTCTCTCTCTCTCTCTCTTCTTGTCCTCTTCTTGTTATTCCTCTTCGTCTTTCTCTTCCTTCTCTCCTTCTTCTTCCCTATTTTCTTTCTTACTCCTCTTCCTCTTTCTTATCCCTCTTCTTTCCTCCTTCCTCCTCTTCACTACTACTACTACTACTACTACTACTACTACTACTTCTACTTTAAATCTACTCATAAAACGTAAGGTAATGTGTGTGTGTGTGTGTGTGTGTGTGTGTGTGTGTGTGTGTGTGTGTGTGTGCTTCCCCGACCTGTTGTAACCTGCGTGAGTGTGTGTGTGTGTGTGTGTGTGTGTGTGTGTGTGTGTCATTGCTGTCTTTTTTACATGTTTATTTGAATGACAATGCGCTTATGTCCGTCTGTCTACCTGTCTGTCTATCTGTCTGTCTGGGCTGTCTGATCTCTCTCTCTCTCTCTCTCTCTCTCTCTCTCTCTCTCTCTCTCTCTCTCTCTCATCCACGCGTATTTAAACCTATCAGTCATATATTTGTTTATGGCTACATTTATTTGCTTTCATTCTCTTTCTCTCTCTCTCTCTCTCTCTCTCTCTCTCTCTCATCCACGCGTATTCAAACTTATCAGTCATTTATTTGTTTATTGCTCCATCTCTCTCTCTCTCTCTCTCTCTCTCTCTCTCTCTCTCTCTCTCTCTCTCTCTCTCTCTCTCTACTTCCGGATTTCAGTATATCACATTTGCATTAATATATTTATTTGCTTTTATTTATTCATTCATCCATTCTCCTTCTTTCCCTTCCCCCTCTCTCCCTCCCTTCCTCCTAATATCTCTCTCTCTTCCTCTCTCTCTCTCCTTCCCCCCCTTTCTCTCGCTCTATGTTTCGCCTCGCCTCGCCATCACGGTTCACACTGGGTCTGACACTTGCATTAGCGTGAAGCGGTCGCCGGAATTGAGGCGGGTCCATATTTTAGCTGTTATGACCCTCAGTTTGTTTGTCATTTTATTTGCTGCAGGAGGAGGAGGAGGAGGAGGTGGTGGTGGTGGAGGAGGAGGAGGTAAGAGGTGGAGGAGGAGGTTTAAGATTACATTTAGGTCCTTATTTTGAACCTCTTCCATCCCTCTCACGTCAACTAATTTCCATAAGACCAAAAAGGAGATCAATCGTGTTCCAATGAGTGTTGTTATTAGGTTCATGGTACAGGAGGGTCATAAAAGTACCCCTTGAAATGCCCCTGACTCCCACGAAAGCCTTGTTAAATATGTGTTTTTTTAGGTTCATGGTACAGAGGAAGGGTCATAAAACTACCCCTTGAAATGCCCCAAACTCCCACGAAAGCCTTGTCAAATATGTGTTTTTTTTAGGTTCATGGTACAGAGGAAGGGTCATAAAACTACCCCTTGAAATGCCCCAAACTCCCACGAAAACCTTGTCAAATACCGTATGTGATTTTTTTAGGTTCATGGTACAGAGGAAGGGTCATAAAACTATCCCTTGAAATGCCCCAAACTCCCACGAAAGCCTTGTCAAATATGTGTTATTTTAGGTTCATGGTACAGAAGAAGGATCTAACTACCACCAGGGTCATAAAACTATCATTGAAAATGCCCCAGACTCCCACGAAAGCCTTGTCAAATATGTGTTTTTTTAGGTTCATGATACAGAAAAAGGGTCAAACTACCGTCAGGGTCATAAAACTACAACTGAAAATGCTCATAACTCCCACGAAAGCCTTGTCAAAAATGTTTTTTTTTAGGTTCATGGTACAGAAGAAGGGTTAAACTACCACCAGGGTCATAAAACTACAACTGAAAATGCCCCAAACTCCTACGAAAGCCTTATCAAAATGTGTTTTTAGGTTCATTATATATACAGAAGAAGGGCCAAACTACCACCAGGGTCATAAAACTACTCCTGGAAATGCCACAAACTCCCACGAAAACATTGTCAAATATGTGTTTTTAGCTTCATGGTACAGAAGAAGGGTCAAACTACCACTAGGGTCATAAAACTACCCTTGAAAATGCCCATAACTCCCACGAAAGCCTTGTCAATATGCGTTTTTTTAAGGCTCATGGCTATTTATTTACTAGTTTGTTTATTTATCTATTTGTCGGAGTCGTGGTGGATTTATAAATAACGTGATCCGCATTGCATTATACTCCACGTGAGCGGCTTGTCTTCAATCAGTATTAGCGCTCTGAGCCGATGTCATCCTGGTATACTAATGCACTTAACACTGGTGATGGTTCGGGCAGGCAAACAGACATAGGAAATTACTTAACCTTACCTTACTTTACTTAACCTTATCATGCAATTATTTTCCACCCCTAAACTATATCAGGATTTTACAGTAATTAAATACATTAAAGTTGGCGCATATAATTACATTCCTTGCGTTAAAAAAAAAGAATCTGGGCTCGCTACGTCTGGCTTAACCGTATGGTATTCAATTTGATATTTACATTAACCGAAGTCCCTCGTAGCGTAATGGTGTTGTTGCTAAACTCTCATACTAACTTTAATTATATTATTCAGTGCAACGGATACACTAATTACATGTTTCTTGTAGTGTAATCATTCTGGTGGCAAAATCTGCGTATAAGCTTTCATTATTTTTATTTTGCAAGGTGGACTTCGCAGTTACCACATCCTCTTGTAGTCTCCATGTTTTTTTTTTTTTTTTTACGACAAAGGAGTCATCTCAAGGGCACAAAAAAGGAAACAATAATAATAAAAAAAAGCCCGCTACTCGCTGCTCCTAAAAAGAATCCAAAGAGGTGGCCGAAAGAGGGAAGTACGCTCTTATGTCGGTAAATACACGGGTTTGAAGTCAACGTATGATATCCAATTTGGTATTTGCATTAACTTAAGTCCATCCTGCCGTAGTAATAGTTCTGTTGTCAGACTTGCAAACTAACTTGTATTATGTTATTTAGTGCAAAGGATATTTTAATTACTTGTCTTGCAGTGTAATAATTCTGTAGCCAAGATCTGCGTTTAAACATACATTATTTTTAATTTGCCATGGTGGATTTCGCAGTTACGACATCCTCTCGCAGTCTCCTTATGTTATTATGTTCTTATGTTTGTAAATACACGGCTTTTAATTCAGCATATGATATTCAGTTTGATATTTGGATGTACCAGAACTTAATCCCTCCTACAGTAGTAATAGGCTCGTCCTGTTCTCTAAACTTTACAACCAACTTAAATTACGTATGTTATTTAGTGCAAAGGATATTTAAATTACACATCTCTCGTAGTGCAATAATTTTGTAGCCAAATTCAGCGTTGAAACACATGCTATTTTTATTTAGCATAGTGTATTTAGCAGCTACAACATCCCGTCCTGGTAAAGAGAAACATGTTGGTGAATACACGGCTTCAAGTCAACGTATATGATATTCAATTTGATATTTACATGAACTACAACTACCATCTAAACTAAACTCCCTCCTACCGCAGTAATAGTCTGGTTGCTAAACTTTCCAACTAACTTACATTATGTTATTTAGTGCAAAGCAAGTCCTGATTACACATCTCTTGTAGTGTAATCATTCTGTTGCCAAATTCTGCGTTTAAACACATTCTCGTATTATTTCTATTTAGCATGGTGGTGGCTTTCAGGGTACAGTGGTTAACGTCCCTGACTAAGAATTTGCGGGCCTGTGTTCGAATCCCAGCCTGGACAGTCGGCGTGCAGCGAACCTAGCTATTGATCCTTCCTTTCGATTTGCCTTTGAGCTGTTTCCTTAACCGTAAAACAAAATAGCAATGTGATTATAACAGTTACTACATCCCTCGCTGGTAAATAGAAGCTTGTTGATAAATACACATGGGTAACCAGACAGACGTAGGCTATTAATAACGAGAATAAACACATTAAAATAAGAGGAAGGAAAGGTGGATTTAATAAAGGTAGATATATATAGAAAACAGTTACTACATCCCTCGCTGGTTAATAGAAGCTTGTTGGTAAATACACGCGGGTAACCAGGCAGGCGTAGGCTATTAATAACGAGAGCAAACACATTAAAATAAGAGGAAGGAAAGGAAAACTATTAGAAAAGGTGAACATAAAAGCTACATCCCTTCATGCTAAATAGAAACTTGGTAAATACACACGGGAAACCAGACAGACGTAGGCTATTAATAACGAGAGTAAACACATTAAAACTAGTACCGCGCGGCCGCTACTCCGAGGAACGAACGGAATTTCAAAGTCAGCTCCAATACTCGCGTGGCCTAAGCCGGCGGAGCGTGCCATTACGGGGGCGTCGCATTAATTAACATAGCAATTATACAATGAAATGAAATGGCCTTACCTCATTATCTGGTCACGTGTGCTTCGGCGGCTGTTATTAAATACGCCGGGCAATTGACGGAAGGCGAGCAACAACAACAGCGTCAATAACAGCAACAACAACATCCCACGAGCAAAATATTGGTGCAGCAGTCCGAGTTTTGTTTTATGAAATCGGGTTCTTTGTTTGTAAGTTGGATTTTTTGGTTCAGTAGTCGGATTTTCGGTTTACAAGTTTTTTTTTGGTTTACAAGTAGGAAGTTTTGGTTTACGAGTCTGATTTTCTGTTTACAAGTCGGATTTTTGGTTTACAAGTCGTATTTTTTTGTTTGCAAGTCGGAGGTTTTGGTTTACGAGTCTGATTTTCTGCTTACAAGTCGGATATTCGGTTCACAAGTCGGATTTTCGGTTTATAAGTCGGATTTTTGGTTTACAAGTAGTTTTTTTTGGTTTACAAGTCGGAGTTTCGGTTTACGAGTCTGATTTTCTGTTTACAAGTCGGAATTTCTGTTTACAAGTCGGATTTTTGGTTTATAAGTCGAATTTTTGGTTTACAAGTCGCATGCTTGGTATAGAAATCCGATTTTCTGTTTCAGCATCAGCTCATAGGACAGAGAAAGCAGAATGTAAAAGCTCTAAATATTTTGCAACCCTGAACGAAGGTGAGGCGATATTAAACATACAAATATAAGTGCAGGAAGACAGGGTTTACGAGCGCGGTATCATCACTCGCTGGGGTGTAAGTATATCTCTGGTAATTCCTTATTCATGGTGCGTTTATGTGCTTTATGGGTTTTATCTCCATCGTGCGATCCCTTTCCTGCACTCTGAAGGCATTTTTTGTACAAGTTCCACGTACGTATTGACCCCTCTTTCGGCCACCTCTTTGGATTGTTTTTTAGGAGCAGCGAGTAGCGGGCTTTTTTTTATTATTGTTTCCTTTTTTTGTGTGCCCTTGAGCTGTCTCCTTTGTTGTAAAAAAAAAATGTTTGTTGCTTTTTCTTCTTTTGGTTTAATTTCCCAGAAGTTAAATATTTCTCCATTCTGATATTTTGTTCTTGAGACTAATTTCCTAAAAGTTAAAATTCTTTGCAACTGGATAAGTTTTCTTTTGTTTTTCCACCGGGATGAAAGTACATTGCATTCAGGTATATATATGTTTTTTCATGATTAACTTCCCAAGAGTCAAAATTCTTTACATTTGGACATATTTTCTTATTTTTTTTCCCATTGAGACGAACGTTATTATACTCTTAGCTCAGATCGCAGCATCCCGAAAGCATATTATTACAAGTTAAACGTATAATTGACTTTTTCTGTATTTTTAGTTTCCCCAAAGCTAAATTTTTTCATCCGTCCTGACTTGCATCCTGAAT
Organism: Eriocheir sinensis; assembly: GCF_024679095.1. Taxonomy (NCBI): domain Eukaryota; kingdom Metazoa; phylum Arthropoda; class Malacostraca; order Decapoda; family Varunidae; genus Eriocheir; species Eriocheir sinensis. Next base: position 12,673,196 of record NC_066550.1, on the reverse strand, counting down.
TTTTCCCTCTTGAAATGAAAACAAATGACCCTGGACTGAAATAAAAACCAAAATATATATAATGTTCCTTTGTACACTGAAATAAAAAAAAGATGTGTTAAATTTCTTTCCATTCAGAATAATGATTTAAATTTTTTCCCTTTGAGATGAAAACAAGCGACATCAGCGTGAACTGAAACAGAATACCGCGTTTTTTTTTTATACTTTTCTTAAATCTGTATACGCCAGGTGATGAAATTCTATCCATTCGGACTATTTTACTTAATATTTCCAAGCGAGATGAAAACAAGCGAGTCTCAATAAGAAAATCAACAAGAGAATATATATACTTTCATTATTTCTGAAAATTTTTATATGCTTTCTTTTCTTCACTCATTTTCCCTAAGAGATGAACACACTTTTCCTCACCCATTTTCCCTTAGAGATGAACACACTTTTCTTCACCCATTTTCCCTAAGAGATGAACACACTTTTCTTCACCCATTTTCCCTAAGAGATGAGTGGAAACGAAACATCAACACATACCAAAAACCAAACAACACATCCACCAAACATCTCTCAAAACTTCACTCAACACAAATAAAAAACGTGCGATAACTTTTCCGTTCTCTCCTTCCGTAACCCATTTTCCATTTAGTCTATATAGTTTTCTTAATATTTCCCAGATACATGAAAACATAACCAAAACAATACCCACTCATCCACCTTTCTCTTACTCAAACTCCACACAAAAGCCTCTACAATCACTCCAGCATCCCTTCCTTAAAACACACTAGACTCCCTCCTTCCTCCATATTGCCTCGCCAACGCTGGGAAATGTGTCGTTTACGTTTCCCGCCCCGCCCATCAAGAGTCGGTTAGCCTAGCGTCCCTTATGATTTATTCCAGCGCGCGGGGTCGTGAGGCAACTGACTGACTGGTTGACTGACTGGCTGACTGGCTGGTTCGTGTTCATCCATGTAGCTTGGGACATATTTATTTTCTGCCTGTCTATCTTGTATGTCGTTTGCTGTGCTCTGTTTCTTCTTCTTTTCATATCTTCGTCTATTGATTTTAATGCTATTTTTGTCCATTATTTCCAGTCTTTGTTTTTGTTTTATCTCGTTTTTGTCTTTAAACTATTTCTTAATTAATACTTCCACTAATAAGTTTTACACGTAGGCTATCTCCTTTTCTTTCTGCTTTCTCTATCTCATTTTCTGCCTGTCTCTTTGTTTCATCAATTACATATTTTGCTATTTGGTATTCGTATAAGTATCTGGAAACATTAAATAATTTGCTTTCTATCTCTGTCTTATCCTGTTTCTTTCCTTCATTTATTATTGAGATGCATCGTGTGTGTGTGTGTGTGTGTGTGTGTGTGTGTGTGTGTGTGTGTCATCCATCCATCCGTCTCCTCTCCGCACCGTCTCCGCTCCCTCACCTTCCTCCCTCACACTGTCTCTCTTCCTCCTCCTCTGCGAAAGACATAAATATATAATCTTTTTTATTGGAGACTTAGCGGCGGACCCAGACTTAAGAGGATTTGTCGGGGGCGTCGGTAGGGGCGCGTGGGACCCCCTGGAGAGGAGAAGGAGGAGGAGGAGGTGGAGAAGGATCAGGAGGTGGAGGAGGTAGTGGTGGTGGTGTTGGTGGTGATAGAGAACAAAGGAGTAAGTGAAGACTGCTTGGTGTGTAGGGTGCGTTAAGAAGACAGCTTAGTTTTTCTTCTTCTTCTTCGGTTTTGGTAATACTGGAGCTGAGGAAGACATTTTTTTTCTTTTTTGGTAACATTGCATAAAGTTGAAGGTACAGATAAGGACATTTTTTCTCCTTTTTCTTTTTTTACTCTATATGAAACACTGAAAATTAATAAGAAAAACAAAACATAAGAAGACAGCTTAGTTTTTCTTCTTTTCCTTCGGTTTTGGTAATACTGGAGCTGAGGAAGACATTTTTTTTCTTTTTTGGTAACATTGCATAAAGTTGAAGGTACAGATAAGGACATTTTTTCTCCTTTTTCTTTTTTTACTCTATATGAAACACTGGAAATTAATAAGAAAAACAAAACAAAAGAAGACAGCTTAGTTTTTCTTCTTTTCCTTCGGTTTTGGTAATACTGGAGCTTAGGAAGACAGTTTTTTTTTCTTTTTTGGTAACACTGCATAAAGATGAAGGTATATACAGATAAGGGAGACTTTTCTTTTTTTTCTTTTTTTTACTCTATATGAAACATTGTGGAAATTAATAAGAAAAAAAGACAGCTTAGTTTTTCTTCTTTTTCGTTCGGTTTTGGTAATACTGGACCTTAGGAAGTTTTTTTTTTTTGGTAATGCTGCATAAAGTTGAAGGTACAGATAAGAAAGACAGCTTAGTTTTTCTTCTTTTTCCTTCGGTTTTGGTAATACTGGAGCTAAGGAAGACAGTTTTTTTCTCTTTGGTAACACTGTGGAAATTAATAAAAACAAAAAAGACAGCTATTTATTTTGTTTTGTTTTTTGTTTGTTTTATATGCAACTCTGTGGAAATTATTACGTATCAACAAGGCAGATTTTTCATAGGTTTTGTCTTTATATGGAAAAACACTGAAAATTGGGATAAAGAAATTGGGATAAAGAGGAATAAAGAAGGAAAGAAAGAAGAATTAAGAGAAAGATGACAAGTTATTTATATTCTGTCTTTTTGTTATGTATTTGCAAGTCGTAAAAGGAAATATATAAACTTAAAATCACATATCATATTTTTCTTTCTGTTTTCTTTATATAATGTGACTTAAAGGGATGTTGATGCTTATGAGGGAAAGATTAGATAGTGGAGAATTAATAGCAAAAAACAGTTATTCATTTTTTATTTTTGTATATATGAAAGTCGTAAAATGAAATAGATATACTTAAAATTACATATCATATTTCCTCCCTATTTTTTTCCTTTATATAATGTAACAAGGTGACTATTGATGCTAATGAGAGGAAGGGAAAAATAATTATACATCGCTGTTTTTATATATTTTTCATAGACCTTAGTTTTTTCTCTATTTTTTTCCTCTGTTTTTTTTATTAATTTTTTCCTGTTGAGTTTTATTATTTCACGAGAACATTATTTTTTTGGGCTACATTTTTTTGTCTGTGTTTGAAGTCAGCCGTCGGAAAAGCCACCCACTGTTATTACAACTATTATTATTATTCCTTTTACTTATTTTATTTTATTTTATTTTTTTACATACATTTTTTTAGGGGTTTGAGGCTTTTGTGCTCGGTGGTGGATTATCTTTTTTTCAATTTTTTATTTTTATTTTTTCTCTTTTTTTTTTTTGTTCCTGTTAGTTCTGCTGTTGTTAGCGTGAAGTATGCATCGCTGTTTTATATTTCTCTCTCTCTCTCTCTCTCTCTCTCTCTCTCTCTCTCTCTCTCTCTCTCTCTCTCTCTCTCTCTCTCTCTCTCTCTTTATCTTCTCTTTCTCTTTATCTTTCCTTTCTCCTTCTTTCCTTTCTTTTCCTTTTCCTTCTCTTTCTTTCCTTTCTCTTAATTCATCTTCCATACTCTATCTATCTATCTATCTATCTATCTATCTATATCTATTTGTGTGTGTGTTTGTGCGTGTATTTCTATCACACTTTCACTTGTTCCCCTCCAATCCTTTTGTCCAATCTACCTGAACAAGGCGATTCAGGTGAACAGGTAGACAGGTGGGCAGGTGGTGGTGGTGGTGGTGGTGGTGGTGTTGGACATGTTATGGAATTAGTGTTGGTGTATTGTTGTTAGTGAGGACGAGGACGAGGACGAGGACGAGGAGGAGGAGGGTAATGGATAGTGATGTTCAGGGTTGAAAAATAAATAAATAAATAAATAAAAATAAAGTAACAAAAAATAAAATAAAGTAGAAAATAGCTTATGGTTACAAAGTCTGTGTTGAAAGTACCACAACTTTACTCTCTCTCTCTCTCTCTCTCTCTCTCTCTCTCTCTCTCTCTCTCTCTCTCTCTCTCTCTCTCTCTCTCTCTCTCTCACTTTGTATCTGTCACCAATATTTAACTCACAATCCTTTTTTTATATATTTTCCGTTGGTTATTGAAACAGTGGTAGTAGTAGTAGTAGTAGTAGTAGTAGTAGTAGTAGTAGTAGTAGTAGAAGTAATAGTAGTAGTAGAAGTAATGGCCTAACTTAACCTTACCTTACCTTACCTTACCTTACCTTACCATACCTTACCTTACCTTACCTTACCTTATTTTACCTTACCTTACCTTACCTAACCTAACCTAACCTAACCTAACCTAACCTAACCTTACCTTACCTTACCTTACCCTACCTAACCTAACCTAACCTAACCTAACATTACCTAACACACACACACACACACACACACACACACACACACACACACACACACACACACACCGCTCCCTCCCCCTCCCCCTCCCCTACACCCATAGTCACCCATCTCCACATTTATATCATTTTTTTTCCCTCTAATTTAATTTCCGTCCATTAAGTCACTTTCTGTTTTGGGGAACTATTAAATTTTAGCTTTTACACTTTTTTTTTTTTTGCTTTTTCCCGCCATTTTCGGTCGAGTTTGGATGGGTGTTCACGGTCACCAGGCAGAGAGAGAGAGAGAGAGAGAGAGAGAGAGAGAGAGAGAGGGGGGGGGGTGAGTAGGGAGAAAGGATTGGTGAGTAATGGGAGAGGAGTTTAGGGAGAGAGAGAGAGAGAGGGCTTGGGAGATAGAGGACAGAGGGGTTGAGAGAGAGAGAGAGAGAGAGAGAGTTGGTGTGACATGCAACAGTGGTGGCTACATGGAATTGTATTTTTTATTCTTGCTTTTATTTATTTATTTTTTTTTTACTATTTTTTATTTATATACTTTATTTATTAACATTTTTATTTTATTTATCTCCATTTTGCTCTTTTTAATTTGTTGTTTTATTTTCATTTACTGATTTCCCTTTTTTTTTGGATTCCTTGTTTTTTACTTTTCAATGTTTTCTTTTTTTATATTCGCTTGTTTATTTACTTTTGTTTATCTCCTTTTGTTTATCTCCTTTTGTTTATCTCATTTTGTTTATCTCCTTTTGTTTTCTTTTTATATTCGCTTGTTTATTTACTTTGTTTATCTCCTTGTTCACTTTTATAATCCATTCTCTTTCTTTGGTGTTCCTCTCTACCTTTCCTTCTCTCTCCTCCTCTCTTCAACATCCATAGGCCTATACAGTTCACACAATCTTCCTTTTCAATTTTATAATCCATTCTCTCTCTTAGGTTCTCCTCTCTACCCCTCCTTCTCCCTCCTCCTCTCTTCCACTTCCATATCTATACAGTCCACACAATGATATAGTTTCCCCTTCACGAGAATCACCAGATGTTGCTACTTTATTTTTTTTTTAGGCTCGTTAATATCCAGCTCCCAAATCCTTCCTCTCCTCCTCTTCCTTCTCCTCCTCTCTTCTTTCTCTTCTACACTTCATTATTAACTATTCTTTCCTTGTACTTCATATATTGTCTTATTCTCTACTATGTCTACCGTCTTCCCTCTTAACTTTCCTCTTCCTCTCCTCCATCTTCTCCTTTCTTCTCTTCAGTTCTACGTCCATATCTACACAAGTTTCCCCTTCACGAGAAGTACCAAATGTAGCTACTTTATTTTTTTAGGGGGGTCAGGTTAATGTCCAGTTCCCAAATCCTTTCTCTCTTTCTCTTCCGTCTCCTCCTCTCCTCTTCTTTCTCTTCTACACTTCATTATCAGTTACCTACTCTTCTTATCCTCTACCGTGTCTACCTTCTTCCCTCTTAACTTTTCTCTTTCTCTCTTCCTTCTTCTCCTCCTTCTTCTCTTTAGTTCTACGTCCATGTCTACACAAGTTTTCCCTTTAACGAGAATTCCTTTTCCTTCTCCTCTTCCTTCTCTTCTACACTTCATTATTATTTACTATTCTTTCCTTGTAGTTCATCTATTGTTTTATCCTCTACTCTGTCTACCTTCTATCCTCTTAACTTTCCTCATTCTCTCTTCCTCCTCCTCATCTTCCTTCTTCTCTTCACTTCCACGTCCATGTCTACACTAGTTCCCCCTTTAACGATGATCACCAAATGTTGCTACTTTCATTTTTCGGGGTCGGGTAATATTCAGCCCAAAAACTAACCTTTCGTTATTGGAGCGGAAAGCGACTGTCAGGTGGATTGGACAAGGAAGAATTGGATAAATATATGGGCGTTTGATTGATAGGCTAATTAAGGACCAATGACGGGGATAGCTTTTTTATTATTGAGAGAGAGTGAGAGAGAGGGAGGGATGGAGAGGGAGAGAGAATAGAAAAGGGGATAAGGGAAGGGAAAATGAAGAGAAAAGGAAGAAAAAAGGAAATGAACAGGATGGGAAATGAAGAGAGAGAGAGAGAGAAAGAGAGAGAGAGAGAGAGAGAGAGAGAGGGGGAGGAGGAGGAGGAGGAGGAGAGAATATGGAAAAGAAAGTATGTACAAGGAAAGGAAAGGAAGAGAAAGGTAGGAAAGTAAAGGAAGGAATTGGACGAGGAGAGAGAGAGAGAGAGAGAGAGAGAGAGAGAGAGAGAGAGAGAGTGAGTGTATTCATAGAAGTCTTTATAAAAACTTGGGGTGAAGGGAGAGGAGACTTGGAGAAGGGAAAGAAAGTGATTGGAAGGTTACGTTTGAATGGTTGAGGGAGGATGGCTGACTGGCTGACTGTATGGCTGACTGACTAACTGACTAAATGATCGACTGACTGGCTGACTAACCGATTGACTGACTAACTGACTGGGTGATTGACTGACTGACTAACTGGGTGACTGACTGCTTCAATGGAATGGCCAAGGAAGAAAGAGCTTGTGAAACGGGTGAAGGGAATGGGCGAGGAAGGGAGAGCTTGTGATATGGGCGAAGGGAATGGCCGAGGAAGGGAGAGCTTGTGATACTGGTGAAGGGAATGACCGAGGAAGGGAGAGCTTGTGATATGGGCGAAGGGAATGGCCAAGGAAGAAAGAGCTTGTGATACTGGTGAAGGGAATGGCCGAGGAAGGGAGAGCTTGTGATACTGGTGAAGGGAATGACCGAGGAAGGGAGAGCTTGTGATATGGGCGAAGGGAATGGCCGAGGAAGGGAGAGCTTGTGATACTGGTGAAGGGAATGACCGAGGAAGGGAGAGCTTGTGATACTGGTGAAGGGAATGACCGAGGAAGGGAGAGCTTGTGATATGGGCGAAGGGAATGGCCGAGGAAGGGAGAGCTTGTGATACTGGTGAAGGGAATGGCCGAGGAAGGGAGAGCTTGTGATATGGGTGAAGGGAATGGCCGAGGAAGGGAGAGCTTGTGATACTGGTGAAGGGAATGGCCGAGGAAGGGAGAGCTTGTGATACTGGTGAAGGGAATGGCCGAGGAAGGGAGGATACTGGTGAAGGGAATGGCCGAGGAAGGGAGAGCTTGTGATACTGGTGAAGGGAATGGCCGAGGAAGGGAGAGCTTGTGATACTGGTGAAGGGAATGGCCGAGGAAGGGAGAGCTTGTGATACTGGTGAAGGGAATGGGCGAGGAAGGGAGAGCTTGTGATACTGGTGAAGGGAATGGCCGAGGAAGGGAGAGCTTGTGATACTGGTGAAGGGAATGACCGAGGAAGGGAGAGCTTGTGATATGGGCGAAGGGAATGACCGAGGAAGGGAGAGCTTGTGATATGGGCGAAGGGAATGGCCGAGGAAGGGAGAGCTTGTGATACTAGTGAAGGGAATGGCCGAGGAAGGGAGAGCTTGTGACATGGGCGAAGGGAATGGCCGAGGAAGGGAGAGCTTGTGACATGGGCGAAGGGAATGGCCGAGGAAGGGAGAGCTTGTGATACTGGTGAAGGGAATGACCGAGGAAGGGAGAGCTTGTGATACTGGTGAAGGGAATGGCACTGGAACAAAATACAAAACGAAGTCCCAACACATCAACACACACAGAAACACACACACACTCACACAAAGACAAAAAAACAAGACCCCCAAAACGAGAAAAGAACCACCCTAACCTTTTATTTCAGTAAGAGTCCACGCAGCACTTTGATATGTTAATGTCGCTCCGCTCATGAAAATTAATACCATTCTTCATACACGTCAAATTCTGCCTTTCAGTTCGTGTTATGGATATGCAAAACCCTTTCAGATGACGGCGAGGCGGAGGGAACGGAGGAAAGGGAGGGAGGGAAGGGAAGGAGAGACGGAGGGAGAGGGAAAGATAAGTAGATAGGTAGATTGCGACGATGCTAAGGGGATGGAGGAGAGGGAGGGAGAGAGGTAGGAGAGAAGGTATTTAGACAGTCAGGCAAGTAGATAGGTAGTTAGTTAGTTAGGTAAACAGACAGGTAGGAAAGTATATTGACAGGTGGGCGAGGAGGCTAAGGGAATGGAGGAGAGGGAGGGAGAGAGGTAGGAGAGAAGGTATTTAGACAGTCAAGCAGGTAGATAGGTAGTTAGTTAGTTAGGTAAAGACAGGTAGGAAAATATATTGACAGGTGGGCGAGGAGGCTAAGGGGATGGAGGAGAGGGAGGGAGAGAGGTAGGAGAGAAGGTATTTAGACAGTCAAGCAGGTAGATAGGTAGTTAGTTAGTTAGGTAAAGACAGGTAGGAAAGTATATTGACAGGTGGGCGAGGAGGCTAAGGGAATGGAGGGAGTCTCACCTTCGACGAAATTTACC